>NW_028324315.1:3392500-3677812 GCF_058129835.1 Hydra viridissima
CCTCACTCAGCCCTCTATGAGTTACTGGACGTAAACGAGTATTTGAGAAAAGGTATGTTTTATGTGTATTTATATGTTATGTATATATCCTCGAGTGAAGATTTGTCAGTGAGAAGGTAAACAAAGCCTCCTAAAAGTGTAAACACATTTTATTTCGTTCAAAAGTTCTTTGTTGTTGTTTTGTTTTTTTTCTTATAAAATCAATGAAAATCTAGTCGCAACCAGTAAGCGTGATCGAACGGCTGCAACACCAGAAATCATTCAATGAATGGCTGTAATAAAAAAACAATAATGGTAATAATTGTTGAAAGAAAAAAAAATAGTCGCAATAATAAAAATATGATAATAATAGTAAGATTGAAAATAATAACAATCGTAATAATGGTAATAAAAGATGATGATAGCAATAACAGACTAATAATAATACCAACAGCAATGATAATAACGATAATAACAATAGTAATAATCATAAAAAATAAGTAATGGCAATAACAAACTAACAGTAATGATAGTAACAACAATAGTAACAATTTCCATCCATTTTTGTATATTTCATATTGGATTCTGGTATATTTTTTGACTTGTAGTTTATGACTTGAAAACAGCTATTATTGCATGTTTTGATAAGTTGCAGCAAGTCTACAAATCAACTTCGCGTAAGTTTCCAATGCCTTAACAATAATCTTTGAACAGGTGTGTAGCTATGAAATTAGCCTTTGGTATTGTTTAGATTGCCGTTTTGGAACGATTGCAACATAGCCTGAATGTTTGGCAACACACCGCTGCTCGCGATTGTAACACCAAACAACAGCTTGTTTAACTTCTTCGTCGTTGCGAACAGCTAGCTGCAAACGACGAGGAATGATCCTGGCTCTCTGGTTATCGCGTGCAGCATTACCAGCTAGCTGTAAGATTTTCGGCGGAGAGGTTTTCAAAAACTCCAGCTAAGTAGATGGTGCGCCTAAACCGATGAGATTAGACACGACCAATAGGAAACTGAAGAAAGCCACTCTTAGCCTTAGCTTTTCCTCCTTTTCCACGTGCTAACATTTTGTTTTCTACTGAAAACAGACTGACAGACTAGAGATCTCGTGCGGCTTTTTGTTAAACAGAAAAGAGTTTTTTAACCAATAGTAAAAAAGAAATAAACAATGCTCAAATGACGTAATCTTTTAAAAACCAATAGAAGTGCGTAGAACGGAAAAGTTATCAAGTTGGAAACCACAAATCTACTTTAAATTAAATCCAGTTGCAATGCAATGAAAACAAAGAAGAAAAAACTTTCACTGCTAAGCTCGTCGAAATGATCTGACGCACCAAAAGCCGGAGGAAAACAAGCGCCAAAGGTGGCAAAAAAAGGCGAGAAGCGCGCTGGTAAGAAAGGCGGAAAAGTCGCTGGAACTGGTGACAAGAAGCGCAAGAGAAAGAGACGAGAGTCTTATGCCACACAAATTTTAAAAACATTATACGCATTAGAAAATGGGTTCAAATGAAAATATCTGTTGCAATCGTTATATTTTATGGAGCAAACATCGCCGAGAACAAATTAGCTGCTGAAATAAAATACTCGAGTTGTTCTAATCCGTCTTAGTCTATGAACAACTGAAAACCTATTTGTTTTTTGTTGTTGTTGTTTTTTTGTTTGACTTGTTTTTTTTCTTCATTTTTTTTTTTTTTTTCTTTTTTAGAAACGAAAACTATAAGAACTCTATTCCTGCAAAAAAAAAAAAAAAAAAAAAATTTTAGCAAATTACTATTGGCTCCTAGTATTGTTTGTTTGTCACCATGTTTGTGTGCGTCAAGAATGTATAAATTGCATTCAGAATTGTCAATCAAACCAGAGTCCGATTTTTCTTTTTCATTTCTTCGTTGATGATTATAGAAAGACAAACAGCAGCACATTTCTTCCTTCCAGGCGTTGTATACTTATTTAATTATATTCTTATTGGCGCTTACAAGACAGTTAATGTAGTCTTTTGTGGTAAATTTTAAAACTATTAAGCATTAATTGGATAGTTACGAAATAACGAATGTTGTTAATGCTGGTAAGAAAATACTAATAACGAGGAAGTGGATGCAATGTGCTACCGTTAGTACTAACCATAATTTGATCACAAATGGAAAAGAAAGAAAAGAAAACAAAAAACTGTTTGAATAATTTCTTTTGAATAACGAATGTTTTTCTTTAGGAAGGTTGCAGAAAATAAAAGATTGAGAGAGCTTAACTACTTCTTGATTAGAATATGACCATTTTATGTGCAACTGAGGCAGAACATGGTTTTTAAAAATCATTATTCAGATTTAATCATTAGATCTTGCTAAAATTTTTGTTTTTTTTGTCATTAAATGCAAAAAATCTAACTTCTGCTTTTTTTTAAAAAAGAATCACACAAAGGCTTGGGCACTAGTATGAAACCGCAAGCTCTAAGATATCTAAAAGCATGCACTATCTTCCGACCATTCGCTGGGCACGGAAAAAACACATACTACATTTTAGTCACTGTGTATTAAGGTATGCATCAAATACTTGCCAATCGTATTTCGTTCATTTCGGGGTTTCGGGAAGGGGAACAATCAAATAAAAAAAAAAAAGCCTAAGATCGAATGATCGCGTACACTTTTCATCATTTAACTGACAGGTAAACTGAAGGAGTTACTACGCTCCACGAATTTAGTTTAACTTAGTTACTTAGTTACTACGATCTTAGTTTAACAACGGTGTAGTGGTTACGCGCAGTCCTACTAAAGTTATTGGTGTCGGCCTAGCGTCAAGGAGCCGTAAAGGTGCTTTTGGTTTGGTTTGTTTCGAATTAAAAAAAAAAAAAAAAAAAAAAATGGAAGAAAAGAGTATCTAAGACAAAACCAAGACAAGTGAGTTTAGAGGAGTTCCATTTAAGTTTTTATCATTTATCAAGAATGCTTTAAGTAACAAAAAGTACTGCGCTACTTATTTTCAATGTTTTCTACCTTATATTTTAAAACTTGAAGCAGTTTAGCCACTACTGTTTTGTACACTTTACTCTCTCAAGTCTTCAAAAATACTTAAAAATAGTTCCTGATTAAAAAAAAAAATAATGCTTAGAAATAAATTTGCATTTTTAGGGGTAGTCACAAGAGACTTTCAGAGTCCGTCTTGAGTTCCTGAAATATCTGTATTAAAATCTGCACTACCACTGCTACTACTCCTACTACTGCTACTCACAAGAGCATCCCAGTGAGCGAGGAAAAGTGAGGAGTTCTTCTCGCTCGTATCGGTGAGTGAAACAGAAGAAGCATCTTTCTGAGAATTTCTTCTTCTAGTTTGTTCACAGCTTTATTTCTTTTACAGTTAAACTGACACAAGGCCAACAAATGAATGGTCAATTAGGGATACTTTTCAATGGACAATCTGTCCACTTCTTTAAAACAATCCTTTAGTTTGATGAAAGATACGTGACAATTTTTTTTTTAAAAAATGGCATGTTCAATGCACTTTGAATCAAACCTTTTGTTTGGCTTTTTCATAACATGGCTTTTCAATGTTTTACAGAGTTTCTGTTAAAATTAACCCAGCCTCAGGTAGCAAGTCTAAGCATTGAAAATAAAATGTCGAAAGTACTGAATTTTGAGTGTACATATGGTTCTGGGGCAAGGTTGGTTAAGGGTTAAGTTAGGTTAGCATCAGACTTGGCTCAATTGTGGCTGTAACTTAATTGTAATTAAATGTATTTTCATGAAGTAATTGTTATTGTATTTTATAAGGTACAGTCACAAGTAATTGTAATAATATGACTTGTAAGTGAATTACAAGTGCAAGTCATTGTAATTCAGTTGCTATTAAAATTTCAAGTAATCGTAATTCAATTACATTTACAATTGAAATTGACCCAAGTCTGCTAGATAATATTTTTAACTTTGTTCTCCATCAATCCTGAGGTTCTATAATTTAAGCAAATACATTTTTAGGCTTGATTTAGGTTGGGCAATATGTAAAATTTTTTAAAAAAACTTTGCATTCTTCCATTCACCACACTCTGTGAGTTTGTGAAAAATCGAGATATGATGTGCAAGGCTTTTCATGATTTTCTTCGTTATCTCTGCCATAAATTCATTAGTTGGCCTGACAATCTACAATTGCTCGATTGCAAAGTTCCCTGCAGTTTTCTGTATGGCTCTGTGGCTATTAGCATGAATAGAAATCAATTTGTTGACATTCCACCTGATTATGATGAAGGCTAGCTAAATCTTCCAGTATGGTGCTATCTCTATCAGTCCCATGGTTATCTGTGGTCCAGGACTGAGAGCGCACTGTTTAAATGTCCTAAGGTATTGGCATGACGCATGGATGCATGAATATATGTATCAATGCATGCATGCATGCATGCATGCATGTATGTATGTATGTATGTATGTATGTATGTATGGAAGTTTGTTTGTATGTATGTATGTATGTATGTATGTATGTATGTATGTATGTATGGAAAATTGTATGTATGGAAGTATGTATGCACGTTTGTGTGTATGCATGCATTACTTTTGCTAACATGATGCTGTCAACTGTAATTTAGGGTCATAAGTTTGTCCTTTTCCATTTGTTGTTTGATGTTTTGAGTGTTTTAGGTCACTTTTTTAAATTGTTTTACCTTTTTGTCAGTAAACATTTAAGGAGTTCATTTCTTCCAATAAAATGCTTTGTTTAATTTATATGTAAACAGAAATATTTCAAAAATATTTCTTGCTACTCAGTTTAAAGTCTTAAATTAGTTTACACCGTCCAAATTTCTAAACTTCAACTTTGTTTTTTAGATTTTAGTTTGTGAGAAATTGCTATTTGAGGCTAATGACAAACAAATCTTCCTAAGCTCTGCTGTTTTGGTGATGGATTAAAGTACCATCGTTACAACAGATGAAAAGAACATTTAAATACAGAGGTTCTCCAAATGTTTTTTGACAGAAAAAATCTGTCGGGGCGCTAGTATTTTGAGTTGATTTTGGATTGTTCAACTTGGCTTTTGATCGCATTATGCATTTGAATCTGCTGCTGCCCAGTGTTATTTTTAAATCTTGGTTAGTTGGGTTATTTCTGAAAGAAGGTTAAAAAACCCAAATGTTTTAGAATGAAATTGTTGCAGTTTTAGTTTCATACAACGAGCCCATGTTTTCATTGTTCAAACTTACAGTTACCCATCGACTTATTCAAATGCCCACAAGTTTTTTCGTTCAAAGGGAGGGAGCCAGCACACAAATTCGTTGAAAAAGTATCGCTTCTCGGCCTAATGGCTAAGATCAAGTGTAGTATCTGTTCTTATCAGTTTAATATCTGGTACGCCGGCATAGTCCGGCTCATATATTAATCTGATTTTTGGCATTTGGTCAAGGGATCGTAGGTTTACCTCGCCCTGACCGCGGGTTGCCTCGGCGTTGCACTACTGCTGAGTGCGGCCCATTAAAAAGAGAAAAAAAAAAAAACGGAACGATGCGGTTAGGGTCCAATCAAAAAACCACAATTGCGAAGATTGGGGCACGTCCGAGGCTCCCCACACAACGGGAAAGGCATACTTACCTGACGGGGAAGTAAACCTGATCAACATTGGTCTTTCTTCTCCTCAGGCAAAAGATAAGAGCTTCAACTTATTGCGAAAAGTGAACGTTTCAACTCTCCTACTTTCTACTGTCGTCAGACATGGCAAGTTACGCATCTGTCGCTAAAGCCGACCACAACAAACGCTTGGAACTGGTGGTTGATCTAAATGTGTATATGGACCCGAGGCAAACATTCAACCGCTCATACCATGAAGAGAGAGCAAAAGAAATTTCTTCAAAAATTGTGTCCATTGTTGGTAAAGGCAAACTAGCTTCCCTCACTTATGCAAACAGAGGGAACTGGGTTGCTGAATTTTATAAAGCAGAAGATGCTGAAAAAGTAAACAACACGGCCATCTCGATTAGCGGAAGTGATAGAAACATTATTACAAAAAAGAGGACAGACTATGGTTTCCTCATTACCATCAGATGCGATCCGCTGATCGAAGATGACCAAATAGAAGAGCAGTTCAAACCCTTTGTAAGCGAAATATTTTCCAAGAAACACACTACATACTCCTTTGACCCCAATCTCAGAGACGGAAGAAGGCTCTTTCGCGTTAAGCTTGGCGTCAAACTAGAACAAGTTCCTCATCACATTGAGATAGAGGGAGTTCGAATAGCATTACACTTTGCTGGTAAATCGTTCTTCTGCAAAACATGCGGCAACACACATCAACCTCAACTTAGATGCCCGAGCCCTCCCCAACACAATGAAACACAAAAGAAACAGCAAACTACTGATATCAGCATTGCAGCCTCACAAGCTGCAGATCCCACTGGTCAACCAGCACAAAACTCAAACAAGAAAATACCAGAAAACCTAGATGATATCCAAAAGGCTCACGAAAACTATATACAGCACGTAAGAGAAGGAATCGAGATAGAAAAAAAGAAATATGAACAAAAAGAAATATACGTGAACCTTCAAACACAATCCATAGAGGAACTTGTAGATCTTTACAAAGCGATAAGCGAAAGCATAAAAGAAAAGGGGAGAGACAAAGAAGCCGAAGAAAGCGGCAAACGAGTTGATGAAAACAAAAAGCGAGAAGAGGCGATGGAAAACGAAAATACCAACAGTTGGAAGAAAGTCGAAAAATCAACGAAAAGAAGCGCCCCACCGCAAACACCGCAAAAAACTGACCTAAAAAAGAAACAAAATGTTCCAAAAACACTCAACCAGTCGATCGGGTGAGAAAAGTTATATATTACATATATGCGCTTTATATTTTGCGCGCTTTTTCTTTTATTCTTTCCTTTAAAATTTTTTTTTTTTTTTTTTTTTTTTTTTTTTTTTTTTTTTTTTTATTTTTTATATATATTTATATATACAAATCAAGTAATAGAGATGGGCGACCCATCAGGTCGACGGTACTCACCTGTTTAAAATGAGCAGCGTAAAAATTTACTCAGCAAACGTTTCTGGTCTAAAAAACGAAATTAAAAGAAAAACTGTACTGAGAAACTTTAAAAAACTTAAAAGCGATTTTATTTTCATCCAAGAAACTCACCTTAATCAAAAAGAAAATTTACATATGGCAAAAGAATGGAACGCATCTGCGTTCTTTTCTGCTGGTGGCGAGAGAACACGCGGCACCGCAATTCTATGCGCTAATTACCTCAATGAAATTTTCTTTGAGCATGCTGATGTAAATGGCAATTTCAACATTCTGGCTACTAGAACAAAGGAACAAAAATTCCTCTTAATAAATATTTACGCCACATCTGGTCATACGAAACTGCAACAAAACGAAAGAAAAAATATTTTTCAAAAAATAATAAAAATATTACAAAGTTTTGATCTGAGCGAGTATTTAGTCGTCTGTGGAGGAGATTTTAACATGGTTCTTGACGAGGCCGATAGATATCCCAAACTCTATAGAAAAACGTGCGGCTCGTCACTGAGCCTAAAAAATCTCCTAAACAGATTCGACCTCGAAGATATGTGGCGTACCTTTAACATCACCAAAGAGGAATTTACTTACAGATCTACTAACAACGTAACGCATTCTAGGCTAGACAGAATTTACATCAGCAAAAGCGCTAGGCAATATGTAACAACAAGCCACGTGCCAGCGACGTTCTCTGATCACTACAATGCCATAACTGCGAAAATAAAACTTCAAAAAATTGACTTCGGTAAAGATATTTGGATTTTAAATAACAAGCATTTAAAAAATGAAAACTACCAGTCACAACTTAAAAACTTTCTCTCAAAAGAAATCGAACAAATACACAACTTTGAAAAAATCACCGACTGGTGGGAAGCGCTTAAAAATGCAATTAAAAACCACGCTAAAACGTACAGTAAAATAGAAGCAAAAACAAAAAGAAAAGAGGAATACAAACTAAGAAAAAAATTAAAAAACGCACAAAAAAAGATACACAAAAACTCCAACATGGTGATTCTTTGTAGAGAACTAAAAAACAAAATAGAGTATTTTGAAAAAAATAGAGCGATAGGAGCGGCGATACGCGCAAGAATTAAATGGAGATATCAAGGCGAAAAATGCAACAAATTTTTCTTAAACCTTGAAAAGAACAAACTGGCAAAATCCGTCGTTACCGAAATAAATTCGGAAACCGGAGAAACAAAAACACACTCCGGCGACATTATCGCTGAATTTGAGAATTTCTATAAAAAACTTTATAATACCGAAGAGAGAGACCTCTCAAGCCAAAAGTATCTCTTCCAAAACACAGAACCCAAAAAAATTTCAAAAAACAACAAAAAAGTCCTCCAAAAACCGATAGAACTTTTTGAAATAAAAAAAGCGATAATGGAACTGGAGAACAATAAATCTCCGGGATCCGACGGACTTACCGCGGAGTTTTACAAAGCCAGCTTTCCCCTTTTGGGGGAATCTATGCTTGCTTTGTACAACTTCGTGCTGAGACACGGCGAAATGACGGGTTCTCAAAAACAAGCCATAATTATATGCCTCTACAAAAAAGGAGAAAAAAAAGATATTAATAACTGGAGACCGATATCTCTCCTGAACACTGATTACAAAATACTGTCGAAGGTCCTGGCCAACAGGTTGAAACATGTCCTCCCGCAAGTAATTAGCGAATGCCAGACGGCATGTATCCCGGACAGGACCATCTACGACAACCTCAGTTACACGAGAGATATCATAAAAATAGCCCATGAAAATAAAATGAACGCCTCGATAATCTCCATAGACCAGGTGAAGGCCTTCGACAGGGTGGATCGTATTTTTTTATTTGATAGCCTACGTTTTTTCGGCTTTGGTGTTTTATTTACAAATTTTATTAAAACGCTTTATTACGACATATCCGCGCGCGTTAAAATAAACGGTTTTCTTTCTAATAACATTAAAATAATCAGAGGAGTAAGACAAGGTTGTCCCCTTTCAATGATGCTTTACAACATCCAAGCTGAAATTTTTGCGGGGTATATAAGGAAAAACCCAAAAATTAAAGGCATTATAATTAACAAAAATGAAACAAAAATACTCCAATATGCCGACGACACCAACTTCTACTTGACAGGAGACGAATCAATTACCGAACTTGGACACGCACTAGACATTCATTACAGAGCTACCGGAACAAAACTGAACCGCGACAAATGCCAAGGACTGTGGCTAGGTACCAACATCACTCAAAACAAGGAGGACTACCTAGGCTTCGAGTGGGGAGATCCCTGCTTCAAGAGCTTAGGAGTTCTCTTTTCTAACAACAATGAGTACAGTGCCCACAAACAGTGGAGGGAGGAGGTAGGCAAAGTCCGAGAGAAAATCCTCAAATGGTCGAGGGTTAAACTCTCCTTTAAGGGCAAGGCGCTAATTATAAACCAGTCGCTACTCAGCGGCATATGGCACCTTGCCTTTACCCTACCTCTACCCTGCCAAAAACTGATTACCAACCTCGAAAACATCATTCAGAACTATTTGTGGGACAACAAAAATATCAAAACAAACAAAAACATCTCAAAACTGCCGATTGAAAAGGGTGGACTCAAAATAATAAACATCAGCGAAAAGCTTAAATCCATCCAAGCGAGCTGGGTGTCCAAACTTTTCAACGGCAAAAACACAGGACCTTGGCGCGACACAGCCGAACATATACTAAACAAATACAGAAACGCCGGTCAAGGAAACTTAGTTTTCCTGACCGCACACTCAGACGCGACCCTCAAGACCTTACCACTATACTACAGACAAATGATCAATAACTGGACTGAACTGACAAAATACCAAACGCACAAACACCTCACCATAGAACAAATACTGAGACAACCCATCTTCTACAACCCACATATACGCAAACAAAACAAAACTCTAACACCGACAAACAACACAAAACGAAACGAACTGATAAAACTGGCAGACATTTCCAACGTATTCAGACCGGGCTTCCTCGACAACAGACTGATAAACCTAACCAAAAACGAACTCGACCATATCACATCCTCCCTCCCCCCCGACTGGAAACACAAAATCGAAAACGAACATCAAAACTACGACCACAACAAAGCTGACCTGACTTTAACGGTGTCGAAAAACTTAAAAATAAGCATTCAAAATTTAAAACCCAAAACCATCTATAAAATTCTAATGGAAAAGCAAATTGCAAAAACAAAAACGCATTTTTTAAAATGGAATAAGATTTTCAAAGAAAGCATGCTCAACACTACCGATAAGGAGTGGGAAAAACTTTTTTATAAAATACACAAAAGCCAAAATAACAATAAAGCGAGCGAAATTAAATATAAAGCTATTCATTTTGCATTGCCCACAAACGCAATTTTTAAAAAAAGAGGTTACGTCAGTGACGACCTATGCCCGCAATGCATGAAAGAAAGCGAGAATCTACCGCACATGTTGTTCAACTGTGAAAAGGTGCAACCTTTGATAAAATACGCAGTCTCTTTTTTAAACATTTTGTATCCCAAAACCGAACCTTTTAAAAATACTTTTAAACTCCTTTTATTTGGACCTGATGAAAGCGCGCATAAATATAACTTTGGAAACTTTATGTTTAACGAACTTTTCTTTCACATATATTGTAACAGAACGAGAGCACATCATGAGCGAACCATGTTCTCGAAAGAGAACCTTCTAAAAGAATTTGAAGGAAAACTTAAAAAAATAATAAATACCGAATACCAAATAGCAAAAGAAAACAACACTTTAGATGATTTTCTTAGAGAAACTAAAAACATTTGGAACAAGGAAAATAAACTCGAAATAAATTTGAAACTAAGTAGTTTTTTGCGATAACAATAAAAAGCTCTTATTCGTTGAAATTTTTTCTTTTTTTTTCTCTTTTTTCTTTTTTTCCTTTTCACGTTTGTTTTTGGCCTTTTATTTTTTATTTTTGATTTTACTTTTTTGGCCCTGTTCTGTTCGCCGTCATGATTGCCACGAGTTTATTTATTTTTAATTTCTTTAACTTTGTTAACGGACACTCGTGTAAATCATGACTAGGGTCCGCAAGGCAACTAGCTGGAGGACCCGAAATAAAAATCATAATATCTGATCAACATGGGGCTTCTTCCAGGGTGAGGCTCTTGCATTGCACTTCGCCTGGGCTGACCCCTGCGATTACCGCTAACGTCGGTAACTCGACCGTACAATTTCTGGTAGTGGGGGCCTGCGTTCGCGCTCGCCCCCTTTAAAGATGCAAAAAAAAAAACCCTCACTCAGCCCTCTATGAGTTACTGGACGTAAACGAGTATTTGAGAAAAGGTATGTTTTATGTGTATTTATATGTTATGTATATATCCTCGAGTGAAGATTTGTCAGTGAGAAGGTAAACAAAGCCTCCTAAAAGTGTAAACACATTTTATTTCGTTCAAAAGTTCTTTGTTGTTGTTTTGTTTTTTTTCTTATAAAATCAATGAAAATCTAGTCGCAACCAGTAAGCGTGATCGAACGGCTGCAACACCAGAAATCATTCAATGAATGGCTGTAATAAAAAAACAATAATGGTAATAATTGTTGAAAGAAAAAAAAATAGTCGCAATAATAAAAATATGATAATAATAGTAAGATTGAAAATAATAACAATCGTAATAATGGTAATAAAAGATGATGATAGCAATAACAGACTAATAATAATACCAACAGCAATGATAATAACGATAATAACAATAGTAATAATCATAAAAAATAAGTAATGGCAATAACAAACTAACAGTAATGATAGTAACAACAATAGTAACAATTTCCATCCATTTTTGTATATTTCATATTGGATTCTGGTATATTTTTTGACTTGTAGTTTATGACTTGAAAACAGCTATTATTGCATGTTTTGATAAGTTGCAGCAAGTCTACAAATCAACTTCGCGTAAGTTTCCAATGCCTTAACAATAATCTTTGAACAGGTGTGTAGCTATGAAATTAGCCTTTGGTATTGTTTAGATTGCCGTTTTGGAACGATTGCAACATAGCCTGAATGTTTGGCAACACACCGCTGCTCGCGATTGTAACACCAAACAACAGCTTGTTTAACTTCTTCGTCGTTGCGAACAGCTAGCTGCAAACGACGAGGAATGATCCTGGCTCTCTGGTTATCGCGTGCAGCATTACCAGCTAGCTGTAAGATTTTCGGCGGAGAGGTTTTCAAAAACTCCAGCTAAGTAGATGGTGCGCCTAAACCGATGAGATTAGACACGACCAATAGGAAACTGAAGAAAGCCACTCTTAGCCTTAGCTTTTCCTCCTTTTCCACGTGCTAACATTTTGTTTTCTACTGAAAACAGACTGACAGACTAGAGATCTCGTGCGGCTTTTTGTTAAACAGAAAAGAGTTTTTTAACCAATAGTAAAAAAGAAATAAACAATGCTCAAATGACGTAATCTTTTAAAAACCAATAGAAGTGCGTAGAACGGAAAAGTTATCAAGTTGGAAACCACAAATCTACTTTAAATTAAATCCAGTTGCAATGCAATGAAAACAAAGAAGAAAAAACTTTCACTGCTAAGCTCGTCGAAATGATCTGACGCACCAAAAGCCGGAGGAAAACAAGCGCCAAAGGTGGCAAAAAAAGGCGAGAAGCGCGCTGGTAAGAAAGGCGGAAAAGTCGCTGGAACTGGTGACAAGAAGCGCAAGAGAAAGAGACGAGAGTCTTATGCCACACAAATTTTAAAAACATTATACGCATTAGAAAATGGGTTCAAATGAAAATATCTGTTGCAATCGTTATATTTTATGGAGCAAACATCGCCGAGAACAAATTAGCTGCTGAAATAAAATACTCGAGTTGTTCTAATCCGTCTTAGTCTATGAACAACTGAAAACCTATTTGTTTTTTGTTGTTGTTGTTTTTTTGTTTGACTTGTTTTTTTTCTTCATTTTTTTTTTTTTTTTCTTTTTTAGAAACGAAAACTATAAGAACTCTATTCCTGCAAAAAAAAAAAAAAAAAAAAAATTTTAGCAAATTACTATTGGCTCCTAGTATTGTTTGTTTGTCACCATGTTTGTGTGCGTCAAGAATGTATAAATTGCATTCAGAATTGTCAATCAAACCAGAGTCCGATTTTTCTTTTTCATTTCTTCGTTGATGATTATAGAAAGACAAACAGCAGCACATTTCTTCCTTCCAGGCGTTGTATACTTATTTAATTATATTCTTATTGGCGCTTACAAGACAGTTAATGTAGTCTTTTGTGGTAAATTTTAAAACTATTAAGCATTAATTGGATAGTTACGAAATAACGAATGTTGTTAATGCTGGTAAGAAAATACTAATAACGAGGAAGTGGATGCAATGTGCTACCGTTAGTACTAACCATAATTTGATCACAAATGGAAAAGAAAGAAAAGAAAACAAAAAACTGTTTGAATAATTTCTTTTGAATAACGAATGTTTTTCTTTAGGAAGGTTGCAGAAAATAAAAGATTGAGAGAGCTTAACTACTTCTTGATTAGAATATGACCATTTTATGTGCAACTGAGGCAGAACATGGTTTTTAAAAATCATTATTCAGATTTAATCATTAGATCTTGCTAAAATTTTTGTTTTTTTTGTCATTAAATGCAAAAAATCTAACTTCTGCTTTTTTTTAAAAAAGAATCACACAAAGGCTTGGGCACTAGTATGAAACCGCAAGCTCTAAGATATCTAAAAGCATGCACTATCTTCCGACCATTCGCTGGGCACGGAAAAAACACATACTACATTTTAGTCACTGTGTATTAAGGTATGCATCAAATACTTGCCAATCGTATTTCGTTCATTTCGGGGTTTCGGGAAGGGGAACAATCAAATAAAAAAAAAAAAGCCTAAGATCGAATGATCGCGTACACTTTTCATCATTTAACTGACAGGTAAACTGAAGGAGTTACTACGCTCCACGAATTTAGTTTAACTTAGTTACTTAGTTACTACGATCTTAGTTTAACAACGGTGTAGTGGTTACGCGCAGTCCTACTAAAGTTATTGGTGTCGGCCTAGCGTCAAGGAGCCGTAAAGGTGCTTTTGGTTTGGTTTGTTTCGAATTAAAAAAAAAAAAAAAAAAAAAAATGGAAGAAAAGAGTATCTAAGACAAAACCAAGACAAGTGAGTTTAGAGGAGTTCCATTTAAGTTTTTATCATTTATCAAGAATGCTTTAAGTAACAAAAAGTACTGCGCTACTTATTTTCAATGTTTTCTACCTTATATTTTAAAACTTGAAGCAGTTTAGCCACTACTGTTTTGTACACTTTACTCTCTCAAGTCTTCAAAAATACTTAAAAATAGTTCCTGATTAAAAAAAAAAATAATGCTTAGAAATAAATTTGCATTTTTAGGGGTAGTCACAAGAGACTTTCAGAGTCCGTCTTGAGTTCCTGAAATATCTGTATTAAAATCTGCACTACCACTGCTACTACTCCTACTACTGCTACTCACAAGAGCATCCCAGTGAGCGAGGAAAAGTGAGGAGTTCTTCTCGCTCGTATCGGTGAGTGAAACAGAAGAAGCATCTTTCTGAGAATTTCTTCTTCTAGTTTGTTCACAGCTTTATTTCTTTTACAGTTAAACTGACACAAGGCCAACAAATGAATGGTCAATTAGGGATACTTTTCAATGGACAATCTGTCCACTTCTTTAAAACAATCCTTTAGTTTGATGAAAGATACGTGACAATTTTTTTTTTAAAAAATGGCATGTTCAATGCACTTTGAATCAAACCTTTTGTTTGGCTTTTTCATAACATGGCTTTTCAATGTTTTACAGAGTTTCTGTTAAAATTAACCCAGCCTCAGGTAGCAAGTCTAAGCATTGAAAATAAAATGTCGAAAGTACTGAATTTTGAGTGTACATATGGTTCTGGGGCAAGGTTGGTTAAGGGTTAAGTTAGGTTAGCATCAGACTTGGCTCAATTGTGGCTGTAACTTAATTGTAATTAAATGTATTTTCATGAAGTAATTGTTATTGTATTTTATAAGGTACAGTCACAAGTAATTGTAATAATATGACTTGTAAGTGAATTACAAGTGCAAGTCATTGTAATTCAGTTGCTATTAAAATTTCAAGTAATCGTAATTCAATTACATTTACAATTGAAATTGACCCAAGTCTGCTAGATAATATTTTTAACTTTGTTCTCCATCAATCCTGAGGTTCTATAATTTAAGCAAATACATTTTTAGGCTTGATTTAGGTTGGGCAATATGTAAAATTTTTTAAAAAAACTTTGCATTCTTCCATTCACCACACTCTGTGAGTTTGTGAAAAATCGAGATATGATGTGCAAGGCTTTTCATGATTTTCTTCGTTATCTCTGCCATAAATTCATTAGTTGGCCTGACAATCTACAATTGCTCGATTGCAAAGTTCCCTGCAGTTTTCTGTATGGCTCTGTGGCTATTAGCATGAATAGAAATCAATTTGTTGACATTCCACCTGATTATGATGAAGGCTAGCTAAATCTTCCAGTATGGTGCTATCTCTATCAGTCCCATGGTTATCTGTGGTCCAGGACTGAGAGCGCACTGTTTAAATGTCCTAAGGTATTGGCATGACGCATGGATGCATGAATATATGTATCAATGCATGCATGCATGCATGCATGCATGTATGTATGTATGTATGTATGTATGTATGTATGGAAGTTTGTTTGTATGTATGTATGTATGTATGTATGTATGTATGTATGTATGTATGGAAAATTGTATGTATGGAAGTATGTATGCACGTTTGTGTGTATGCATGCATTACTTTTGCTAACATGATGCTGTCAACTGTAATTTAGGGTCATAAGTTTGTCCTTTTCCATTTGTTGTTTGATGTTTTGAGTGTTTTAGGTCACTTTTTTAAATTGTTTTACCTTTTTGTCAGTAAACATTTAAGGAGTTCATTTCTTCCAATAAAATGCTTTGTTTAATTTATATGTAAACAGAAATATTTCAAAAATATTTCTTGCTACTCAGTTTAAAGTCTTAAATTAGTTTACACCGTCCAAATTTCTAAACTTCAACTTTGTTTTTTAGATTTTAGTTTGTGAGAAATTGCTATTTGAGGCTAATGACAAACAAATCTTCCTAAGCTCTGCTGTTTTGGTGATGGATTAAAGTACCATCGTTACAACAGATGAAAAGAACATTTAAATACAGAGGTTCTCCAAATGTTTTTTGACAGAAAAAATCTGTCGGGGCGCTAGTATTTTGAGTTGATTTTGGATTGTTCAACTTGGCTTTTGATCGCATTATGCATTTGAATCTGCTGCTGCCCAGTGTTATTTTTAAATCTTGGTTAGTTGGGTTATTTCTGAAAGAAGGTTAAAAAACCCAAATGTTTTAGAATGAAATTGTTGCAGTTTTAGTTTCATACAACGAGCCCATGTTTTCATTGTTCAAACTTACAGTTACCCATCGACTTATTCAAATGCCCACAAGTTTTTTCGTTCAAAGGGAGGGAGCCAGCACACAAATTCGTTGAAAAAGTATCGCTTCTCGGCCTAATGGCTAAGATCAAGTGTAGTATCTGTTCTTATCAGTTTAATATCTGGTACGCCGGCATAGTCCGGCTCATATATTAATCTGATTTTTGGCATTTGGTCAAGGGATCGTAGGTTTACCTCGCCCTGACCGCGGGTTGCCTCGGCGTTGCACTACTGCTGAGTGCGGCCCATTAAAAAGAGAAAAAAAAAAAAACGGAACGATGCGGTTAGGGTCCAATCAAAAAACCACAATTGCGAAGATTGGGGCACGTCCGAGGCTCCCCACACAACGGGAAAGGCATACTTACCTGACGGGGAAGTAAACCTGATCAACATGGGGCTTCTTCCAGGGTGAGGCTCTTGCATTGCACTTCGCCTGGGCTGACCCCTGCGATTACCGCTAACGTCGGTAACTCGACCGTACAATTTCTGGTAGTGGGGGCCTGCGTTCGCGCTCGCCCCCTTTAAAGATGCAAAAAAAAAAACCCTCACTCAGCCCTCTATGAGTTACTGGACGTAAACGAGTATTTGAGAAAAGGTATGTTTTATGTGTATTTATATGTTATGTATATATCCTCGAGTGAAGATTTGTCAGTGAGAAGGTAAACAAAGCCTCCTAAAAGTGTAAACACATTTTATTTCGTTCAAAAGTTCTTTGTTGTTGTTTTGTTTTTTTTCTTATAAAATCAATGAAAATCTAGTCGCAACCAGTAAGCGTGATCGAACGGCTGCAACACCAGAAATCATTCAATGAATGGCTGTAATAAAAAAACAATAATGGTAATAATTGTTGAAAGAAAAAAAAATAGTCGCAATAATAAAAATATGATAATAATAGTAAGATTGAAAATAATAACAATCGTAATAATGGTAATAAAAGATGATGATAGCAATAACAGACTAATAATAATACCAACAGCAATGATAATAACGATAATAACAATAGTAATAATCATAAAAAATAAGTAATGGCAATAACAAACTAACAGTAATGATAGTAACAACAATAGTAACAATTTCCATCCATTTTTGTATATTTCATATTGGATTCTGGTATATTTTTTGACTTGTAGTTTATGACTTGAAAACAGCTATTATTGCATGTTTTGATAAGTTGCAGCAAGTCTACAAATCAACTTCGCGTAAGTTTCCAATGCCTTAACAATAATCTTTGAACAGGTGTGTAGCTATGAAATTAGCCTTTGGTATTGTTTAGATTGCCGTTTTGGAACGATTGCAACATAGCCTGAATGTTTGGCAACACACCGCTGCTCGCGATTGTAACACCAAACAACAGCTTGTTTAACTTCTTCGTCGTTGCGAACAGCTAGCTGCAAACGACGAGGAATGATCCTGGCTCTCTGGTTATCGCGTGCAGCATTACCAGCTAGCTGTAAGATTTTCGGCGGAGAGGTTTTCAAAAACTCCAGCTAAGTAGATGGTGCGCCTAAACCGATGAGATTAGACACGACCAATAGGAAACTGAAGAAAGCCACTCTTAGCCTTAGCTTTTCCTCCTTTTCCACGTGCTAACATTTTGTTTTCTACTGAAAACAGACTGACAGACTAGAGATCTCGTGCGGCTTTTTGTTAAACAGAAAAGAGTTTTTTAACCAATAGTAAAAAAGAAATAAACAATGCTCAAATGACGTAATCTTTTAAAAACCAATAGAAGTGCGTAGAACGGAAAAGTTATCAAGTTGGAAACCACAAATCTACTTTAAATTAAATCCAGTTGCAATGCAATGAAAACAAAGAAGAAAAAACTTTCACTGCTAAGCTCGTCGAAATGATCTGACGCACCAAAAGCCGGAGGAAAACAAGCGCCAAAGGTGGCAAAAAAAGGCGAGAAGCGCGCTGGTAAGAAAGGCGGAAAAGTCGCTGGAACTGGTGACAAGAAGCGCAAGAGAAAGAGACGAGAGTCTTATGCCACACAAATTTTAAAAACATTATACGCATTAGAAAATGGGTTCAAATGAAAATATCTGTTGCAATCGTTATATTTTATGGAGCAAACATCGCCGAGAACAAATTAGCTGCTGAAATAAAATACTCGAGTTGTTCTAATCCGTCTTAGTCTATGAACAACTGAAAACCTATTTGTTTTTTGTTGTTGTTGTTTTTTTGTTTGACTTGTTTTTTTTCTTCATTTTTTTTTTTTTTTTCTTTTTTAGAAACGAAAACTATAAGAACTCTATTCCTGCAAAAAAAAAAAAAAAAAAAAAATTTTAGCAAATTACTATTGGCTCCTAGTATTGTTTGTTTGTCACCATGTTTGTGTGCGTCAAGAATGTATAAATTGCATTCAGAATTGTCAATCAAACCAGAGTCCGATTTTTCTTTTTCATTTCTTCGTTGATGATTATAGAAAGACAAACAGCAGCACATTTCTTCCTTCCAGGCGTTGTATACTTATTTAATTATATTCTTATTGGCGCTTACAAGACAGTTAATGTAGTCTTTTGTGGTAAATTTTAAAACTATTAAGCATTAATTGGATAGTTACGAAATAACGAATGTTGTTAATGCTGGTAAGAAAATACTAATAACGAGGAAGTGGATGCAATGTGCTACCGTTAGTACTAACCATAATTTGATCACAAATGGAAAAGAAAGAAAAGAAAACAAAAAACTGTTTGAATAATTTCTTTTGAATAACGAATGTTTTTCTTTAGGAAGGTTGCAGAAAATAAAAGATTGAGAGAGCTTAACTACTTCTTGATTAGAATATGACCATTTTATGTGCAACTGAGGCAGAACATGGTTTTTAAAAATCATTATTCAGATTTAATCATTAGATCTTGCTAAAATTTTTGTTTTTTTTGTCATTAAATGCAAAAAATCTAACTTCTGCTTTTTTTTAAAAAAGAATCACACAAAGGCTTGGGCACTAGTATGAAACCGCAAGCTCTAAGATATCTAAAAGCATGCACTATCTTCCGACCATTCGCTGGGCACGGAAAAAACACATACTACATTTTAGTCACTGTGTATTAAGGTATGCATCAAATACTTGCCAATCGTATTTCGTTCATTTCGGGGTTTCGGGAAGGGGAACAATCAAATAAAAAAAAAAAAGCCTAAGATCGAATGATCGCGTACACTTTTCATCATTTAACTGACAGGTAAACTGAAGGAGTTACTACGCTCCACGAATTTAGTTTAACTTAGTTACTTAGTTACTACGATCTTAGTTTAACAACGGTGTAGTGGTTACGCGCAGTCCTACTAAAGTTATTGGTGTCGGCCTAGCGTCAAGGAGCCGTAAAGGTGCTTTTGGTTTGGTTTGTTTCGAATTAAAAAAAAAAAAAAAAAAAAAAATGGAAGAAAAGAGTATCTAAGACAAAACCAAGACAAGTGAGTTTAGAGGAGTTCCATTTAAGTTTTTATCATTTATCAAGAATGCTTTAAGTAACAAAAAGTACTGCGCTACTTATTTTCAATGTTTTCTACCTTATATTTTAAAACTTGAAGCAGTTTAGCCACTACTGTTTTGTACACTTTACTCTCTCAAGTCTTCAAAAATACTTAAAAATAGTTCCTGATTAAAAAAAAAAATAATGCTTAGAAATAAATTTGCATTTTTAGGGGTAGTCACAAGAGACTTTCAGAGTCCGTCTTGAGTTCCTGAAATATCTGTATTAAAATCTGCACTACCACTGCTACTACTCCTACTACTGCTACTCACAAGAGCATCCCAGTGAGCGAGGAAAAGTGAGGAGTTCTTCTCGCTCGTATCGGTGAGTGAAACAGAAGAAGCATCTTTCTGAGAATTTCTTCTTCTAGTTTGTTCACAGCTTTATTTCTTTTACAGTTAAACTGACACAAGGCCAACAAATGAATGGTCAATTAGGGATACTTTTCAATGGACAATCTGTCCACTTCTTTAAAACAATCCTTTAGTTTGATGAAAGATACGTGACAATTTTTTTTTTAAAAAATGGCATGTTCAATGCACTTTGAATCAAACCTTTTGTTTGGCTTTTTCATAACATGGCTTTTCAATGTTTTACAGAGTTTCTGTTAAAATTAACCCAGCCTCAGGTAGCAAGTCTAAGCATTGAAAATAAAATGTCGAAAGTACTGAATTTTGAGTGTACATATGGTTCTGGGGCAAGGTTGGTTAAGGGTTAAGTTAGGTTAGCATCAGACTTGGCTCAATTGTGGCTGTAACTTAATTGTAATTAAATGTATTTTCATGAAGTAATTGTTATTGTATTTTATAAGGTACAGTCACAAGTAATTGTAATAATATGACTTGTAAGTGAATTACAAGTGCAAGTCATTGTAATTCAGTTGCTATTAAAATTTCAAGTAATCGTAATTCAATTACATTTACAATTGAAATTGACCCAAGTCTGCTAGATAATATTTTTAACTTTGTTCTCCATCAATCCTGAGGTTCTATAATTTAAGCAAATACATTTTTAGGCTTGATTTAGGTTGGGCAATATGTAAAATTTTTTAAAAAAACTTTGCATTCTTCCATTCACCACACTCTGTGAGTTTGTGAAAAATCGAGATATGATGTGCAAGGCTTTTCATGATTTTCTTCGTTATCTCTGCCATAAATTCATTAGTTGGCCTGACAATCTACAATTGCTCGATTGCAAAGTTCCCTGCAGTTTTCTGTATGGCTCTGTGGCTATTAGCATGAATAGAAATCAATTTGTTGACATTCCACCTGATTATGATGAAGGCTAGCTAAATCTTCCAGTATGGTGCTATCTCTATCAGTCCCATGGTTATCTGTGGTCCAGGACTGAGAGCGCACTGTTTAAATGTCCTAAGGTATTGGCATGACGCATGGATGCATGAATATATGTATCAATGCATGCATGCATGCATGCATGCATGTATGTATGTATGTATGTATGTATGTATGTATGGAAGTTTGTTTGTATGTATGTATGTATGTATGTATGTATGTATGTATGTATGTATGGAAAATTGTATGTATGGAAGTATGTATGCACGTTTGTGTGTATGCATGCATTACTTTTGCTAACATGATGCTGTCAACTGTAATTTAGGGTCATAAGTTTGTCCTTTTCCATTTGTTGTTTGATGTTTTGAGTGTTTTAGGTCACTTTTTTAAATTGTTTTACCTTTTTGTCAGTAAACATTTAAGGAGTTCATTTCTTCCAATAAAATGCTTTGTTTAATTTATATGTAAACAGAAATATTTCAAAAATATTTCTTGCTACTCAGTTTAAAGTCTTAAATTAGTTTACACCGTCCAAATTTCTAAACTTCAACTTTGTTTTTTAGATTTTAGTTTGTGAGAAATTGCTATTTGAGGCTAATGACAAACAAATCTTCCTAAGCTCTGCTGTTTTGGTGATGGATTAAAGTACCATCGTTACAACAGATGAAAAGAACATTTAAATACAGAGGTTCTCCAAATGTTTTTTGACAGAAAAAATCTGTCGGGGCGCTAGTATTTTGAGTTGATTTTGGATTGTTCAACTTGGCTTTTGATCGCATTATGCATTTGAATCTGCTGCTGCCCAGTGTTATTTTTAAATCTTGGTTAGTTGGGTTATTTCTGAAAGAAGGTTAAAAAACCCAAATGTTTTAGAATGAAATTGTTGCAGTTTTAGTTTCATACAACGAGCCCATGTTTTCATTGTTCAAACTTACAGTTACCCATCGACTTATTCAAATGCCCACAAGTTTTTTCGTTCAAAGGGAGGGAGCCAGCACACAAATTCGTTGAAAAAGTATCGCTTCTCGGCCTAATGGCTAAGATCAAGTGTAGTATCTGTTCTTATCAGTTTAATATCTGGTACGCCGGCATAGTCCGGCTCATATATTAATCTGATTTTTGGCATTTGGTCAAGGGATCGTAGGTTTACCTCGCCCTGACCGCGGGTTGCCTCGGCGTTGCACTACTGCTGAGTGCGGCCCATTAAAAAGAGAAAAAAAAAAAAACGGAACGATGCGGTTAGGGTCCAATCAAAAAACCACAATTGCGAAGATTGGGGCACGTCCGAGGCTCCCCACACAACGGGAAAGGCATACTTACCTGACGGGGAAGTAAACCTGATCAACATGGGGCTTCTTCCAGGGTGAGGCTCTTGCATTGCACTTCGCCTGGGCTGACCCCTGCGATTACCGCTAACGTCGGTAACTCGACCGTACAATTTCTGGTAGTGGGGGCCTGCGTTCGCGCTCGCCCCCTTTAAAGATGCAAAAAAAAAAACCCTCACTCAGCCCTCTATGAGTTACTGGACGTAAACGAGTATTTGAGAAAAGGTATGTTTTATGTGTATTTATATGTTATGTATATATCCTCGAGTGAAGATTTGTCAGTGAGAAGGTAAACAAAGCCTCCTAAAAGTGTAAACACATTTTATTTCGTTCAAAAGTTCTTTGTTGTTGTTTTGTTTTTTTTCTTATAAAATCAATGAAAATCTAGTCGCAACCAGTAAGCGTGATCGAACGGCTGCAACACCAGAAATCATTCAATGAATGGCTGTAATAAAAAAACAATAATGGTAATAATTGTTGAAAGAAAAAAAAATAGTCGCAATAATAAAAATATGATAATAATAGTAAGATTGAAAATAATAACAATCGTAATAATGGTAATAAAAGATGATGATAGCAATAACAGACTAATAATAATACCAACAGCAATGATAATAACGATAATAACAATAGTAATAATCATAAAAAATAAGTAATGGCAATAACAAACTAACAGTAATGATAGTAACAACAATAGTAACAATTTCCATCCATTTTTGTATATTTCATATTGGATTCTGGTATATTTTTTGACTTGTAGTTTATGACTTGAAAACAGCTATTATTGCATGTTTTGATAAGTTGCAGCAAGTCTACAAATCAACTTCGCGTAAGTTTCCAATGCCTTAACAATAATCTTTGAACAGGTGTGTAGCTATGAAATTAGCCTTTGGTATTGTTTAGATTGCCGTTTTGGAACGATTGCAACATAGCCTGAATGTTTGGCAACACACCGCTGCTCGCGATTGTAACACCAAACAACAGCTTGTTTAACTTCTTCGTCGTTGCGAACAGCTAGCTGCAAACGACGAGGAATGATCCTGGCTCTCTGGTTATCGCGTGCAGCATTACCAGCTAGCTGTAAGATTTTCGGCGGAGAGGTTTTCAAAAACTCCAGCTAAGTAGATGGTGCGCCTAAACCGATGAGATTAGACACGACCAATAGGAAACTGAAGAAAGCCACTCTTAGCCTTAGCTTTTCCTCCTTTTCCACGTGCTAACATTTTGTTTTCTACTGAAAACAGACTGACAGACTAGAGATCTCGTGCGGCTTTTTGTTAAACAGAAAAGAGTTTTTTAACCAATAGTAAAAAAGAAATAAACAATGCTCAAATGACGTAATCTTTTAAAAACCAATAGAAGTGCGTAGAACGGAAAAGTTATCAAGTTGGAAACCACAAATCTACTTTAAATTAAATCCAGTTGCAATGCAATGAAAACAAAGAAGAAAAAACTTTCACTGCTAAGCTCGTCGAAATGATCTGACGCACCAAAAGCCGGAGGAAAACAAGCGCCAAAGGTGGCAAAAAAAGGCGAGAAGCGCGCTGGTAAGAAAGGCGGAAAAGTCGCTGGAACTGGTGACAAGAAGCGCAAGAGAAAGAGACGAGAGTCTTATGCCACACAAATTTTAAAAACATTATACGCATTAGAAAATGGGTTCAAATGAAAATATCTGTTGCAATCGTTATATTTTATGGAGCAAACATCGCCGAGAACAAATTAGCTGCTGAAATAAAATACTCGAGTTGTTCTAATCCGTCTTAGTCTATGAACAACTGAAAACCTATTTGTTTTTTGTTGTTGTTGTTTTTTTGTTTGACTTGTTTTTTTTCTTCATTTTTTTTTTTTTTTTCTTTTTTAGAAACGAAAACTATAAGAACTCTATTCCTGCAAAAAAAAAAAAAAAAAAAAAATTTTAGCAAATTACTATTGGCTCCTAGTATTGTTTGTTTGTCACCATGTTTGTGTGCGTCAAGAATGTATAAATTGCATTCAGAATTGTCAATCAAACCAGAGTCCGATTTTTCTTTTTCATTTCTTCGTTGATGATTATAGAAAGACAAACAGCAGCACATTTCTTCCTTCCAGGCGTTGTATACTTATTTAATTATATTCTTATTGGCGCTTACAAGACAGTTAATGTAGTCTTTTGTGGTAAATTTTAAAACTATTAAGCATTAATTGGATAGTTACGAAATAACGAATGTTGTTAATGCTGGTAAGAAAATACTAATAACGAGGAAGTGGATGCAATGTGCTACCGTTAGTACTAACCATAATTTGATCACAAATGGAAAAGAAAGAAAAGAAAACAAAAAACTGTTTGAATAATTTCTTTTGAATAACGAATGTTTTTCTTTAGGAAGGTTGCAGAAAATAAAAGATTGAGAGAGCTTAACTACTTCTTGATTAGAATATGACCATTTTATGTGCAACTGAGGCAGAACATGGTTTTTAAAAATCATTATTCAGATTTAATCATTAGATCTTGCTAAAATTTTTGTTTTTTTTGTCATTAAATGCAAAAAATCTAACTTCTGCTTTTTTTTAAAAAAGAATCACACAAAGGCTTGGGCACTAGTATGAAACCGCAAGCTCTAAGATATCTAAAAGCATGCACTATCTTCCGACCATTCGCTGGGCACGGAAAAAACACATACTACATTTTAGTCACTGTGTATTAAGGTATGCATCAAATACTTGCCAATCGTATTTCGTTCATTTCGGGGTTTCGGGAAGGGGAACAATCAAATAAAAAAAAAAAAGCCTAAGATCGAATGATCGCGTACACTTTTCATCATTTAACTGACAGGTAAACTGAAGGAGTTACTACGCTCCACGAATTTAGTTTAACTTAGTTACTTAGTTACTACGATCTTAGTTTAACAACGGTGTAGTGGTTACGCGCAGTCCTACTAAAGTTATTGGTGTCGGCCTAGCGTCAAGGAGCCGTAAAGGTGCTTTTGGTTTGGTTTGTTTCGAATTAAAAAAAAAAAAAAAAAAAAAAATGGAAGAAAAGAGTATCTAAGACAAAACCAAGACAAGTGAGTTTAGAGGAGTTCCATTTAAGTTTTTATCATTTATCAAGAATGCTTTAAGTAACAAAAAGTACTGCGCTACTTATTTTCAATGTTTTCTACCTTATATTTTAAAACTTGAAGCAGTTTAGCCACTACTGTTTTGTACACTTTACTCTCTCAAGTCTTCAAAAATACTTAAAAATAGTTCCTGATTAAAAAAAAAAATAATGCTTAGAAATAAATTTGCATTTTTAGGGGTAGTCACAAGAGACTTTCAGAGTCCGTCTTGAGTTCCTGAAATATCTGTATTAAAATCTGCACTACCACTGCTACTACTCCTACTACTGCTACTCACAAGAGCATCCCAGTGAGCGAGGAAAAGTGAGGAGTTCTTCTCGCTCGTATCGGTGAGTGAAACAGAAGAAGCATCTTTCTGAGAATTTCTTCTTCTAGTTTGTTCACAGCTTTATTTCTTTTACAGTTAAACTGACACAAGGCCAACAAATGAATGGTCAATTAGGGATACTTTTCAATGGACAATCTGTCCACTTCTTTAAAACAATCCTTTAGTTTGATGAAAGATACGTGACAATTTTTTTTTTAAAAAATGGCATGTTCAATGCACTTTGAATCAAACCTTTTGTTTGGCTTTTTCATAACATGGCTTTTCAATGTTTTACAGAGTTTCTGTTAAAATTAACCCAGCCTCAGGTAGCAAGTCTAAGCATTGAAAATAAAATGTCGAAAGTACTGAATTTTGAGTGTACATATGGTTCTGGGGCAAGGTTGGTTAAGGGTTAAGTTAGGTTAGCATCAGACTTGGCTCAATTGTGGCTGTAACTTAATTGTAATTAAATGTATTTTCATGAAGTAATTGTTATTGTATTTTATAAGGTACAGTCACAAGTAATTGTAATAATATGACTTGTAAGTGAATTACAAGTGCAAGTCATTGTAATTCAGTTGCTATTAAAATTTCAAGTAATCGTAATTCAATTACATTTACAATTGAAATTGACCCAAGTCTGCTAGATAATATTTTTAACTTTGTTCTCCATCAATCCTGAGGTTCTATAATTTAAGCAAATACATTTTTAGGCTTGATTTAGGTTGGGCAATATGTAAAATTTTTTAAAAAAACTTTGCATTCTTCCATTCACCACACTCTGTGAGTTTGTGAAAAATCGAGATATGATGTGCAAGGCTTTTCATGATTTTCTTCGTTATCTCTGCCATAAATTCATTAGTTGGCCTGACAATCTACAATTGCTCGATTGCAAAGTTCCCTGCAGTTTTCTGTATGGCTCTGTGGCTATTAGCATGAATAGAAATCAATTTGTTGACATTCCACCTGATTATGATGAAGGCTAGCTAAATCTTCCAGTATGGTGCTATCTCTATCAGTCCCATGGTTATCTGTGGTCCAGGACTGAGAGCGCACTGTTTAAATGTCCTAAGGTATTGGCATGACGCATGGATGCATGAATATATGTATCAATGCATGCATGCATGCATGCATGCATGTATGTATGTATGTATGTATGTATGTATGTATGGAAGTTTGTTTGTATGTATGTATGTATGTATGTATGTATGTATGTATGTATGTATGTATGTATGGAAAATTGTATGTATGGAAGTATGTATGCACGTTTGTGTGTATGCATGCATTACTTTTGCTAACATGATGCTGTCAACTGTAATTTAGGGTCATAAGTTTGTCCTTTTCCATTTGTTGTTTGATGTTTTGAGTGTTTTAGGTCACTTTTTTAAATTGTTTTACCTTTTTGTCAGTAAACATTTAAGGAGTTCATTTCTTCCAATAAAATGCTTTGTTTAATTTATATGTAAACAGAAATATTTCAAAAATATTTCTTGCTACTCAGTTTAAAGTCTTAAATTAGTTTACACCGTCCAAATTTCTAAACTTCAACTTTGTTTTTTAGATTTTAGTTTGTGAGAAATTGCTATTTGAGGCTAATGACAAACAAATCTTCCTAAGCTCTGCTGTTTTGGTGATGGATTAAAGTACCATCGTTACAACAGATGAAAAGAACATTTAAATACAGAGGTTCTCCAAATGTTTTTTGACAGAAAAAATCTGTCGGGGCGCTAGTATTTTGAGTTGATTTTGGATTGTTCAACTTGGCTTTTGATCGCATTATGCATTTGAATCTGCTGCTGCCCAGTGTTATTTTTAAATCTTGGTTAGTTGGGTTATTTCTGAAAGAAGGTTAAAAAACCCAAATGTTTTAGAATGAAATTGTTGCAGTTTTAGTTTCATACAACGAGCCCATGTTTTCATTGTTCAAACTTACAGTTACCCATCGACTTATTCAAATGCCCACAAGTTTTTTCGTTCAAAGGGAGGGAGCCAGCACACAAATTCGTTGAAAAAGTATCGCTTCTCGGCCTAATGGCTAAGATCAAGTGTAGTATCTTTTGGTGAATTTTTAGCTTGGATAGATTATTATTGCGATATTCTACGAAGCTTCTTTCGCCCTACTAGTGAAAATCGGCGTTTGTCATCGGCTGCTCCGTAACAAGAGTACAGACTTTGACGAACCTTTTAATTTTTTATTTTTTTTTTTCTGAACTTTCTTTTTTCTTTTTTTACGTATTCATCGAACGTCATGGCTTCCTACGCGAAAACCGTCGGAAACAAGACCGAACGACAAGAGCGTATAATCGATCTCAACATCTACATGGATCCAAAAGAGCACTTCAACCGAAGCTACCAAGAGCAACGAGCGAAAGAACTCGAAACAAAAATTACGAAAATCGTCGGCGCGAACAAGATGATCGGCCTCACCTATTCCAACCGAGGCAACTGGATCGTCGAGTTCCGCTCTAAAATCGACGCTCAACTGCTTGCAGATTCGGAACTTACCATCTCCGGCTGCAACCGAAAAGTTTCATCGAAAGTCCGAAGCGAAATCGGCTTTCTCATCACCATAAAGTGCGACCCATTGGTAGAGGATGAAGAAATTCTCGAACAATTAAAACCGTTCGCAGCTGAAGTGTATTCCATCCAACACACCAGCTACAGATTTAACCCTCTCCTGAAGGACGGACGAAGACTGTTCCGAATCCGACCCTCAGTGAAGCTCAATGAAATACCACACAACATTGAGATTGAAGGAGTTAAAATCGCCCTCTACTTCGCTGGGAAATCTTTCCTTTGCGACAAATGTGGTGCATCACATCCTCCACAACAGAGATGTGTCCAACAAACGACAATAAATACTACACCCGAAGCGATCACCGTTGCAAAAGCTGGCAACGCTAAAAAACCAATATCAAAACCAATCGAGAAAGAAATAGAACCTCAGCAAACGAAAGAAATAGAAAATGCTGTGAAAGAAATCCGAGTCCTCGTTAATGAAGAAAGCCAAAGCATCACCGCTCTTGAAACAACCAACATCGAGACGGAGAAAATGGTTCAAAAACTAATGGACCTCGATGCTGAAATTAACGAGGCAGGTAGCTACAGAAGAAAAGAAGAGAAGGACACACGAGAAGAGGGGTGGAAAACTGTGGACTTAAAAACAACTAAAAAGGTCACGGACGAAAACGAATCCCGTGCCGAAAAAGCCACTGCCAAACGAATGGCGCCCCCACCGACGCCTCAGAAAAAAGACATTAAGAAAGTTCAAAGGTAAACTTCCTCCTTTTATTTTTTTATTTTTTGGGAGACTTACCTTTGTTTATTTCTTCGCTATTTTGTGGTTATAAAATTGCGTGATTGTAAATCTTTAAGCACACACACTCATCTCATAAAGCGTCAAAACATTCACAAATTCATATTTCATTAAATGGCCGTTTATATCGTTTCTTTTCTTTTTCTCCATCTTTTTCACTTCTCTTACTTTTTATTTTCTCGTTTCTGTTCTACTAGAAAATTCTCACCACGCTTTCTCATCAATTATTCATTACGAACCATCTGTGCTATGTCGCAATCATACCATGCGCACATTCCAAAATCGAATTCGAAGTTCCTTAAAAACTTTGGATTTCGAGAGCAAAATTTGTTTAAAATACTCTGTAAGAATGGAGTCAGTACGTATTTTTTCAGCAAATGTTTGTGGTCTTATTGATGTTAAAAAGCAGAAAATAATTATCCACAAACTCCGGAAAATGCGTCATGACTTCATTTTACTGCAAGAGACGCATCTAAATAACGACCAGGCGAAGGAGTTCCTAGCGAAATGGAAACACGCAGGATTTTTCTCCGCAGGTCGCAACCATTCAGGAGGCACTCTAATTTTACATCAGGGAAATAATATCAACTTTCAGCTAATAGAAAAATTTGAGGATGCGCACGGGCGTTTTAACTATATTATCATCGAAGTTAAGTCGCAGAAATTTTTAATAATTAATGTGTACGCTACGTCCGGACAATCGCGCGATCAAGAAAACGCACGAAAGCTCCTTTGGGAATGCCTCGCTGCGAAATTTAAAAACCTAAACGCTGAAAACTACGCGATAATTTTAGGGGGCGATTTTAACATGGTCTTAAACGAACTAGACAGACACCCTCAACTAACGCGTAAGAAATGCGCTTCGAGCGAAAAATTTAAAAAGCTCTTGAACCTCTTAAATGTAGAAGACCTTTGGAGAGTTTTTAACCCCCACGGACAAGAGTTTACATACAAAGCCACCAACAACATTTCGTATGCGAGACTGGACAGAATCTACACCAGCAAACATCTACGCCAGTTCACTGACATTAAGCACGAACCGATGACATTCTCTGACCATCAGAACGGAGTCGAGGTTACCATAAGCTTAAACTCACTGGACATCGGCAAGACTGTGTGGATACTGAACAGAAAACATCTCAAAAACCCGCAATACAACGAACAAGTCGTAAAACTAATCACCGACTTTAACGAAAAAACGGTAAACTCCACAAACAAGCGAGAAGAGTGGGACGAACTAAAAAACGCCTTAAAAACTCTTTCAAAAACTTTTAGCAGATCTGAGGCGAAGAGCAAACGCGTTGCTGAATTTAAACTAAAAAAGCAACTGCGAAACGCACTTAAAAAAGCGCATTGCAACATCAACATGCGTAACTTAAGCGCTGAACTGAAAATAAAATTAGAGCAATTTGAAATGAATAGAGCGCACGGTGCAGCTGTTCGTGCTAAAATCAAATGGCGCACTCTCGGCGAAAAATGCAACAACTTCTTTTTTCAGCTTGAGAAGACGAAAATTGCTAAGCAAGTCGTCACGCGCATTAAGGATAAGAACGGAATCGAAAAATCAACCACCGAGGAAATTATTAAGGAATTTGAAAGGTTTTACAAACACTTGTACAAGGAGAGCAAAAACAGCCCTGTACACCAAAAGCGTCTTTTAGATCGCGTCGAGGTGAACAGGATAAGCGACTTTCAACAGCATGCGCTAAGCGAGCCCATCACGCTAAAGGAAGTCAATTCGGCCCTCCAAGGCATGACTAACAACAAATCTCCTGGACCCGACGGCCTAACCGTCGAGTTCTACAAGACCCACTTCAACGTCTTGGGAGATGCCATCGTTTCCATGTTAAACGAGGTTGTTAGCAAAAACGAAATGACGACCTCGCAAAAAGAGGCGCTCATATCCTGCATCTACAAAAAAGGCGACAAGTGCGACATTTCTAATTGGCGACCAATCTCCCTCCTGAATACAGATTATAAGATCCTAACTAAAATAATTGCAAATAGGCTAAAACCTGTGCTGGCAACAATATTAAGCGAAGACCAAACCGCGTGCGTGCCGCACAGGACAATTTATCACAACCTAGCCTACACAAGGGATGTCATTCAAATAGCAAATGATTGCCATCTCGACGCGTCTATCATCTCAATAGATCAGGTGAAAGCGTTCGACAGAGTGGACAGAAACTTTCTGTTCGACTGTTTAGACAAATTCGGCTTTAGCGCTAAGTTCGTTAACATCATAAAAACCATCTATTACGACATTAACGCGCGCCTCAAAATAAACGGCTTCACGTCTGAAAAGTTTCAGATACTAAGAGGAGTCAGGCAAGGCTGTCCTTTATCAATGATCCTCTACGTCATACAGGCTGAGATATTCGCCTGCTACGTACGTCAGAATAATAACATCAGAGGCATTACCATAAATGGACATGAAACCAAGCTGCAGCAATACGCCGATGACACCGTCTTTTACATTACCGGCGACAAATCCATCACTGCGCTTGGCAAAGCTCTCAAACTTAACAAAAAGGCGACAGGCGCTAAACTCAACATCCCAAAGTGCCAAGGTCTGTGGCTCGGCCGCAATAGAAACGAGAGCAAACCTAACTATCTAAACTTCACGTGGGACGGCCACTCTCTTAAGAGCCTCGGAGTGGTCTTCACCAACTCGCCTCACGTTCGAAACACCCAGTGGAACGAGTGCATCGAGCAACTCGACAAAAAAATACTCCGCTGGAAGAAGCTCCATTTGTCTTTCAAAGGCAAAGCCATAGCCATTAACCAGACCATACTGAGCAACCTATGGCACTTAGCGTTCACCATCCCGCTGCCAAGCAAGCGTAAGATCAAACTGCTCGAAAGCAAAATTGAGAAGTTCCTATGGAACAACTCCTCCATAAAAACCAACAACTTAGTATCCAAACTTCCCATTCAGAAAGGCGGACTTAACATCGTAAACATCCGCGACAAACTCGTCTCCATCCAAGTGAGCTGGCTCTCCAAGTTCTTCAACCACGATCTCAATGGAGCTTGGAGAGACACAGCCACTTTCATCTTTGACAGATATAGAGACGCCTCCCAGGGTGAGCGCATCTTTCTCACCGCCCACTCGCACACTTCGCTCAAAACTTTGCCACCATACTACCGGCAAATGGCGAAGCACTGGGCCACCATCTATCAGAACTGCGCCATCACAAACCTAACCATCGAGGAAATTCTGAATCAGCCCATATACCATAACCCCCACATACGCCATCACAACAACGCTCTTAAAACAACACCACTCTCTAAACAGCGAAACATCCATCTCATTGCGGACGTAGCAAAAGTGTTTGTTCCTGGCTTTCTAAACTGCGAGCTCACTGGATTGACCGAAAAACATCTCAACAAAGTCATCATGTCGATCCCTCAGCAGTGGAGAGAGAAAATAAACACCCAACATCAAAACTACGACCACCGCAGAGCCAAAATGCATCTCAGGATCAACGGCTCATCCGACATCTCTTTCCGCGAGCTCACGCCCAAAAACGTGTATCGTATTATTTCCGCTAAGAAACATCATAGCGTTCCAACACACTACCACAAATGGAACCTTTATTTTACCGACAGCATGAGAGGCACAACTCAAAAAGAATGGGCTCGACTATTCTTAAACGTGCACAAAAACACCACCAACAACAAAGCTGACGAGGTAAAATACAAAATAATACACTTCGCTATTCCTACCAACTCCATCTTTAAAAAAAGAGGACATGCCCCGGATGACCTATGTCCGCAGTGCATGAAAGCGAAGGAAACATTAGCGCACATGATATACTCATGCGAAAAAGTTCAACCCCTCATAAAATACGCCATATCCATTCTAAACAAAATCTATACTCCGCAGCCTGCCTTCGAAAACACCTTTAAATTTTTCTTATTCTCACACGCAGAGAATGTAAATATTTTTAACCTTGGAAAAAGAATTTTAAACGAGTTGATTTATACCATATATTGTAATAGAATGAGGTCGTTCCATGACCGTTCGACTTTTACAAGACTGAAACTACTCATAGAGTTTCAGTGCAGGCTAAAAAATATTATTTTTGAAGAAAAAGAATTCGCGAAACAAAATAACACACTGGACGACTTTCTCATAGAGTCTCAAAGTATCTGGGATGCAGATCTCAAACTAAATTTAGACACGAATTTAAACATCTATCTGAGCTAAAAGAAATACCCAGATACTAATTGAATAAAAAAAATTTTCTTTTTTTTCGTTTTTTTTTTTCGTTTTTTCGTATTTCAGTGTTTGTAGCGTCTCTCTCGTTTTTTCGTTTTTTCGCTTTTTCGATTTTTTATGTTTTTATGTCCTAAGCCATATGGCATCGTACCTCGGCGTCCGTGTGTTTTGTTTCGTGATTTAGTCCTGCGCTTGTTCAGTCTTGTAAAGTCCTATTCGTGTCCGGTCATGGAGCAGTGGACCATTATTTGTAAATAATATCCATTGTAACATTTTTCGGACACCTCTGCAAGGCATCTGCCGGAGGAGGCAATAAATACCCAATACCTCAAGTGTAGTATCTGTTCTTATCAGTTTAATATCTGGTACGCCGGCATAGTCCGGCTCATATATTAATCTGATTTTTGGCATTTGGTCAAGGGATCGTAGGTTTACCTCGCCCTGACCGCGGGTTGCCTCGGCGTTGCACTACTGCTGAGTGCGGCCCATTAAAAAGAGAAAAAAAAAAAAACGGAACGATGCGGTTAGGGTCCAATCAAAAAACCACAATTGCGAAGATTGGGGCACGTCCGAGGCTCCCCACACAACGGGAAAGGCATACTTACCTGACGGGGAAGTAAACCTGATCAACATGGGGCTTCTTCCAGGGTGAGGCTCTTGCATTGCACTTCGCCTGGGCTGACCCCTGCGATTACCGCTAACGTCGGTAACTCGACCGTACAATTTCTGGTAGTGGGGGCCTGCGTTCGCGCTCGCCCCCTTTAAAGATGCAAAAAAAAAAACCCTCACTCAGCCCTCTATGAGTTACTGGACGTAAACGAGTATTTGAGAAAAGGTATGTTTTATGTGTATTTATATGTTATGTATATATCCTCGAGTGAAGATTTGTCAGTGAGAAGGTAAACAAAGCCTCCTAAAAGTGTAAACACATTTTATTTCGTTCAAAAGTTCTTTGTTGTTGTTTTGTTTTTTTTCTTATAAAATCAATGAAAATCTAGTCGCAACCAGTAAGCGTGATCGAACGGCTGCAACACCAGAAATCATTCAATGAATGGCTGTAATAAAAAAACAATAATGGTAATAATTGTTGAAAGAAAAAAAAATAGTCGCAATAATAAAAATATGATAATAATAGTAAGATTGAAAATAATAACAATCGTAATAATGGTAATAAAAGATGATGATAGCAATAACAGACTAATAATAATACCAACAGCAATGATAATAACGATAATAACAATAGTAATAATCATAAAAAATAAGTAATGGCAATAACAAACTAACAGTAATGATAGTAACAACAATAGTAACAATTTCCATCCATTTTTGTATATTTCATATTGGATTCTGGTATATTTTTTGACTTGTAGTTTATGACTTGAAAACAGCTATTATTGCATGTTTTGATAAGTTGCAGCAAGTCTACAAATCAACTTCGCGTAAGTTTCCAATGCCTTAACAATAATCTTTGAACAGGTGTGTAGCTATGAAATTAGCCTTTGGTATTGTTTAGATTGCCGTTTTGGAACGATTGCAACATAGCCTGAATGTTTGGCAACACACCGCTGCTCGCGATTGTAACACCAAACAACAGCTTGTTTAACTTCTTCGTCGTTGCGAACAGCTAGCTGCAAACGACGAGGAATGATCCTGGCTCTCTGGTTATCGCGTGCAGCATTACCAGCTAGCTGTAAGATTTTCGGCGGAGAGGTTTTCAAAAACTCCAGCTAAGTAGATGGTGCGCCTAAACCGATGAGATTAGACACGACCAATAGGAAACTGAAGAAAGCCACTCTTAGCCTTAGCTTTTCCTCCTTTTCCACGTGCTAACATTTTGTTTTCTACTGAAAACAGACTGACAGACTAGAGATCTCGTGCGGCTTTTTGTTAAACAGAAAAGAGTTTTTTAACCAATAGTAAAAAAGAAATAAACAATGCTCAAATGACGTAATCTTTTAAAAACCAATAGAAGTGCGTAGAACGGAAAAGTTATCAAGTTGGAAACCACAAATCTACTTTAAATTAAATCCAGTTGCAATGCAATGAAAACAAAGAAGAAAAAACTTTCACTGCTAAGCTCGTCGAAATGATCTGACGCACCAAAAGCCGGAGGAAAACAAGCGCCAAAGGTGGCAAAAAAAGGCGAGAAGCGCGCTGGTAAGAAAGGCGGAAAAGTCGCTGGAACTGGTGACAAGAAGCGCAAGAGAAAGAGACGAGAGTCTTATGCCACACAAATTTTAAAAACATTATACGCATTAGAAAATGGGTTCAAATGAAAATATCTGTTGCAATCGTTATATTTTATGGAGCAAACATCGCCGAGAACAAATTAGCTGCTGAAATAAAATACTCGAGTTGTTCTAATCCGTCTTAGTCTATGAACAACTGAAAACCTATTTGTTTTTTGTTGTTGTTGTTTTTTTGTTTGACTTGTTTTTTTTCTTCATTTTTTTTTTTTTTTTCTTTTTTAGAAACGAAAACTATAAGAACTCTATTCCTGCAAAAAAAAAAAAAAAAAAAAAATTTTAGCAAATTACTATTGGCTCCTAGTATTGTTTGTTTGTCACCATGTTTGTGTGCGTCAAGAATGTATAAATTGCATTCAGAATTGTCAATCAAACCAGAGTCCGATTTTTCTTTTTCATTTCTTCGTTGATGATTATAGAAAGACAAACAGCAGCACATTTCTTCCTTCCAGGCGTTGTATACTTATTTAATTATATTCTTATTGGCGCTTACAAGACAGTTAATGTAGTCTTTTGTGGTAAATTTTAAAACTATTAAGCATTAATTGGATAGTTACGAAATAACGAATGTTGTTAATGCTGGTAAGAAAATACTAATAACGAGGAAGTGGATGCAATGTGCTACCGTTAGTACTAACCATAATTTGATCACAAATGGAAAAGAAAGAAAAGAAAACAAAAAACTGTTTGAATAATTTCTTTTGAATAACGAATGTTTTTCTTTAGGAAGGTTGCAGAAAATAAAAGATTGAGAGAGCTTAACTACTTCTTGATTAGAATATGACCATTTTATGTGCAACTGAGGCAGAACATGGTTTTTAAAAATCATTATTCAGATTTAATCATTAGATCTTGCTAAAATTTTTGTTTTTTTTGTCATTAAATGCAAAAAATCTAACTTCTGCTTTTTTTTAAAAAAGAATCACACAAAGGCTTGGGCACTAGTATGAAACCGCAAGCTCTAAGATATCTAAAAGCATGCACTATCTTCCGACCATTCGCTGGGCACGGAAAAAACACATACTACATTTTAGTCACTGTGTATTAAGGTATGCATCAAATACTTGCCAATCGTATTTCGTTCATTTCGGGGTTTCGGGAAGGGGAACAATCAAATAAAAAAAAAAAAGCCTAAGATCGAATGATCGCGTACACTTTTCATCATTTAACTGACAGGTAAACTGAAGGAGTTACTACGCTCCACGAATTTAGTTTAACTTAGTTACTTAGTTACTACGATCTTAGTTTAACAACGGTGTAGTGGTTACGCGCAGTCCTACTAAAGTTATTGGTGTCGGCCTAGCGTCAAGGAGCCGTAAAGGTGCTTTTGGTTTGGTTTGTTTCGAATTAAAAAAAAAAAAAAAAAAAAAAATGGAAGAAAAGAGTATCTAAGACAAAACCAAGACAAGTGAGTTTAGAGGAGTTCCATTTAAGTTTTTATCATTTATCAAGAATGCTTTAAGTAACAAAAAGTACTGCGCTACTTATTTTCAATGTTTTCTACCTTATATTTTAAAACTTGAAGCAGTTTAGCCACTACTGTTTTGTACACTTTACTCTCTCAAGTCTTCAAAAATACTTAAAAATAGTTCCTGATTAAAAAAAAAAATAATGCTTAGAAATAAATTTGCATTTTTAGGGGTAGTCACAAGAGACTTTCAGAGTCCGTCTTGAGTTCCTGAAATATCTGTATTAAAATCTGCACTACCACTGCTACTACTCCTACTACTGCTACTCACAAGAGCATCCCAGTGAGCGAGGAAAAGTGAGGAGTTCTTCTCGCTCGTATCGGTGAGTGAAACAGAAGAAGCATCTTTCTGAGAATTTCTTCTTCTAGTTTGTTCACAGCTTTATTTCTTTTACAGTTAAACTGACACAAGGCCAACAAATGAATGGTCAATTAGGGATACTTTTCAATGGACAATCTGTCCACTTCTTTAAAACAATCCTTTAGTTTGATGAAAGATACGTGACAATTTTTTTTTTAAAAAATGGCATGTTCAATGCACTTTGAATCAAACCTTTTGTTTGGCTTTTTCATAACATGGCTTTTCAATGTTTTACAGAGTTTCTGTTAAAATTAACCCAGCCTCAGGTAGCAAGTCTAAGCATTGAAAATAAAATGTCGAAAGTACTGAATTTTGAGTGTACATATGGTTCTGGGGCAAGGTTGGTTAAGGGTTAAGTTAGGTTAGCATCAGACTTGGCTCAATTGTGGCTGTAACTTAATTGTAATTAAATGTATTTTCATGAAGTAATTGTTATTGTATTTTATAAGGTACAGTCACAAGTAATTGTAATAATATGACTTGTAAGTGAATTACAAGTGCAAGTCATTGTAATTCAGTTGCTATTAAAATTTCAAGTAATCGTAATTCAATTACATTTACAATTGAAATTGACCCAAGTCTGCTAGATAATATTTTTAACTTTGTTCTCCATCAATCCTGAGGTTCTATAATTTAAGCAAATACATTTTTAGGCTTGATTTAGGTTGGGCAATATGTAAAATTTTTTAAAAAAACTTTGCATTCTTCCATTCACCACACTCTGTGAGTTTGTGAAAAATCGAGATATGATGTGCAAGGCTTTTCATGATTTTCTTCGTTATCTCTGCCATAAATTCATTAGTTGGCCTGACAATCTACAATTGCTCGATTGCAAAGTTCCCTGCAGTTTTCTGTATGGCTCTGTGGCTATTAGCATGAATAGAAATCAATTTGTTGACATTCCACCTGATTATGATGAAGGCTAGCTAAATCTTCCAGTATGGTGCTATCTCTATCAGTCCCATGGTTATCTGTGGTCCAGGACTGAGAGCGCACTGTTTAAATGTCCTAAGGTATTGGCATGACGCATGGATGCATGAATATATGTATCAATGCATGCATGCATGCATGCATGCATGTATGTATGTATGTATGTATGTATGTATGTATGGAAGTTTGTTTGTATGTATGTATGTATGTATGTATGTATGTATGTATGTATGTATGGAAAATTGTATGTATGGAAGTATGTATGCACGTTTGTGTGTATGCATGCATTACTTTTGCTAACATGATGCTGTCAACTGTAATTTAGGGTCATAAGTTTGTCCTTTTCCATTTGTTGTTTGATGTTTTGAGTGTTTTAGGTCACTTTTTTAAATTGTTTTACCTTTTTGTCAGTAAACATTTAAGGAGTTCATTTCTTCCAATAAAATGCTTTGTTTAATTTATATGTAAACAGAAATATTTCAAAAATATTTCTTGCTACTCAGTTTAAAGTCTTAAATTAGTTTACACCGTCCAAATTTCTAAACTTCAACTTTGTTTTTTAGATTTTAGTTTGTGAGAAATTGCTATTTGAGGCTAATGACAAACAAATCTTCCTAAGCTCTGCTGTTTTGGTGATGGATTAAAGTACCATCGTTACAACAGATGAAAAGAACATTTAAATACAGAGGTTCTCCAAATGTTTTTTGACAGAAAAAATCTGTCGGGGCGCTAGTATTTTGAGTTGATTTTGGATTGTTCAACTTGGCTTTTGATCGCATTATGCATTTGAATCTGCTGCTGCCCAGTGTTATTTTTAAATCTTGGTTAGTTGGGTTATTTCTGAAAGAAGGTTAAAAAACCCAAATGTTTTAGAATGAAATTGTTGCAGTTTTAGTTTCATACAACGAGCCCATGTTTTCATTGTTCAAACTTACAGTTACCCATCGACTTATTCAAATGCCCACAAGTTTTTTCGTTCAAAGGGAGGGAGCCAGCACACAAATTCGTTGAAAAAGTATCGCTTCTCGGCCTAATGGCTAAGATCAAGTGTAGTATCTGTTCTTATCAGTTTAATATCTGGTACGCCGGCATAGTCCGGCTCATATATTAATCTGATTTTTGGCATTTGGTCAAGGGATCGTAGGTTTACCTCGCCCTGACCGCGGGTTGCCTCGGCGTTGCACTACTGCTGAGTGCGGCCCATTAAAAAGAGAAAAAAAAAAAAACGGAACGATGCGGTTAGGGTCCAATCAAAAAACCACAATTGCGAAGATTGGGGCACGTCCGAGGCTCCCCACACAACGGGAAAGGCATACTTACCTGACGGGGAAGTAAACCTGATCAACATGGGGCCCCATTTTGATCAGATATTATGATTTTTATTTCGGGTCCTCCAGCTAGTTGCCTTGCGGACCCTAGTCATGATTTACACGAGTGTCCGTTAACAAAGTTAAAGAAATTAAAAATAAATAAACTCGTGGCAATCATGACGGCGAACAGAACAGGGCCAAAAAAGTAAAATCAAAAATAAAAAATAAAAGGCCAAAAACAAACGTGAAAAGGAAAAAAAGAAAAAAAGAGAAAAAAAAAGAAAAAATTTCAACGAATAAGAGCTTTTTATTGTTATCGCAAAAAACTACTTAGTTTCAAATTTATTTCGAGTTTATTTTCCTTGTTCCAAATGTTTTTAGTTTCTCTAAGAAAATCATCTAAAGTGTTGTTTTCTTTTGCTATTTGGTATTCGGTATTTATTATTTTTTTAAGTTTTCCTTCAAATTCTTTTAGAAGGTTCTCTTTCGAGAACATGGTTCGCTCATGATGTGCTCTCGTTCTGTTACAATATATGTGAAAGAAAAGTTCGTTAAACATAAAGTTTCCAAAGTTATATTTATGCGCGCTTTCATCAGGTCCAAATAAAAGGAGTTTAAAAGTATTTTTAAAAGGTTCGGTTTTGGGATACAAAATGTTTAAAAAAGAGACTGCGTATTTTATCAAAGGTTGCACCTTTTCACAGTTGAACAACATGTGCGGTAGATTCTCGCTTTCTTTCATGCATTGCGGGCATAGGTCGTCACTGACGTAACCTCTTTTTTTAAAAATTGCGTTTGTGGGCAATGCAAAATGAATAGCTTTATATTTAATTTCGCTCGCTTTATTGTTATTTTGGCTTTTGTGTATTTTATAAAAAAGTTTTTCCCACTCCTTATCGGTAGTGTTGAGCATGCTTTCTTTGAAAATCTTATTCCATTTTAAAAAATGCGTTTTTGTTTTTGCAATTTGCTTTTCCATTAGAATTTTATAGATGGTTTTGGGTTTTAAATTTTGAATGCTTATTTTTAAGTTTTTCGACACCGTTAAAGTCAGGTCAGCTTTGTTGTGGTCGTAGTTTTGATGTTCGTTTTCGATTTTGTGTTTCCAGTCGGGGGGGAGGGAGGATGTGATATGGTCGAGTTCGTTTTTGGTTAGGTTTATCAGTCTGTTGTCGAGGAAGCCCGGTCTGAATACGTTGGAAATGTCTGCCAGTTTTATCAGTTCGTTTCGTTTTGTGTTGTTTGTCGGTGTTAGAGTTTTGTTTTGTTTGCGTATATGTGGGTTGTAGAAGATGGGTTGTCTCAGTATTTGTTCTATGGTGAGGTGTTTGTGCGTTTGGTATTTTGTCAGTTCAGTCCAGTTATTGATCATTTGTCTGTAGTATAGTGGTAAGGTCTTGAGGGTCGCGTCTGAGTGTGCGGTCAGGAAAACTAAGTTTCCTTGACCGGCGTTTCTGTATTTGTTTAGTATATGTTCGGCTGTGTCGCGCCAAGGTCCTGTGTTTTTGCCGTTGAAAAGTTTGGACACCCAGCTCGCTTGGATGGATTTAAGCTTTTCGCTGATGTTTATTATTTTGAGTCCACCCTTTTCAATCGGCAGTTTTGAGATGTTTTTGTTTGTTTTGATATTTTTGTTGTCCCACAAATAGTTCTGAATGATGTTTTCGAGGTTGGTAATCAGTTTTTGGCAGGGTAGAGGTAGGGTAAAGGCAAGGTGCCATATGCCGCTGAGTAGCGACTGGTTTATAATTAGCGCCTTGCCCTTAAAGGAGAGTTTAACCCTCGACCATTTGAGGATTTTCTCTCGGACTTTGCCTACCTCCTCCCTCCACTGTTTGTGGGCACTGTACTCATTGTTGTTAGAAAAGAGAACTCCTAAGCTCTTGAAGCAGGGATCTCCCCACTCGAAGCCTAGGTAGTCCTCCTTGTTTTGAGTGATGTTGGTACCTAGCCACAGTCCTTGGCATTTGTCGCGGTTCAGTTTTGTTCCGGTAGCTCTGTAATGAATGTCTAGTGCGTGTCCAAGTTCGGTAATTGATTCGTCTCCTGTCAAGTAGAAGTTGGTGTCGTCGGCATATTGGAGTATTTTTGTTTCATTTTTGTTAATTATAATGCCTTTAATTTTTGGGTTTTTCCTTATATACCCCGCAAAAATTTCAGCTTGGATGTTGTAAAGCATCATTGAAAGGGGACAACCTTGTCTTACTCCTCTGATTATTTTAATGTTATTAGAAAGAAAACCGTTTATTTTAACGCGCGCGGATATGTCGTAATAAAGCGTTTTAATAAAATTTGTAAATAAAACACCAAAGCCGAAAAAACGTAGGCTATCAAATAAAAAAATACGATCCACCCTGTCGAAGGCCTTCACCTGGTCTATGGAGATTATCGAGGCGTTCATTTTATTTTCATGGGCTATTTTTATGATATCTCTCGTGTAACTGAGGTTGTCGTAGATGGTCCTGTCCGGGATACATGCCGTCTGGCATTCGCTAATTACTTGCGGGAGGACATGTTTCAACCTGTTGGCCAGGACCTTCGACAGTATTTTGTAATCAGTGTTCAGGAGAGATATCGGTCTCCAGTTATTAATATCTTTTTTTTCTCCTTTTTTGTAGAGGCATATAATTATGGCTTGTTTTTGAGAACCCGTCATTTCGCCGTGTCTCAGCACGAAGTTGTACAAAGCAAGCATAGATTCCCCCAAAAGGGGAAAGCTGGCTTTGTAAAACTCCGCGGTAAGTCCGTCGGATCCCGGAGATTTATTGTTCTCCAGTTCCATTATCGCTTTTTTTATTTCAAAAAGTTCTATCGGTTTTTGGAGGACTTTTTTGTTGTTTTTTGAAATTTTTTTGGGTTCTGTGTTTTGGAAGAGATACTTTTGGCTTGAGAGGTCTCTCTCTTCGGTATTATAAAGTTTTTTATAGAAATTCTCAAATTCAGCGATAATGTCGCCGGAGTGTGTTTTTGTTTCTCCGGTTTCCGAATTTATTTCGGTAACGACGGATTTTGCCAGTTTGTTCTTTTCAAGGTTTAAGAAAAATTTGTTGCATTTTTCGCCTTGATATCTCCATTTAATTCTTGCGCGTATCGCCGCTCCTATCGCTCTATTTTTTTCAAAATACTCTATTTTGTTTTTTAGTTCTCTACAAAGAATCACCATGTTGGAGTTTTTGTGTATCTTTTTTTGTGCGTTTTTTAATTTTTTTCTTAGTTTGTATTCCTCTTTTCTTTTTGTTTTTGCTTCTATTTTACTGTACGTTTTAGCGTGGTTTTTAATTGCATTTTTAAGCGCTTCCCACCAGTCGGTGATTTTTTCAAAGTTGTGTATTTGTTCGATTTCTTTTGAGAGAAAGTTTTTAAGTTGTGACTGGTAGTTTTCATTTTTTAAATGCTTGTTATTTAAAATCCAAATATCTTTACCGAAGTCAATTTTTTGAAGTTTTATTTTCGCAGTTATGGCATTGTAGTGATCAGAGAACGTCGCTGGCACGTGGCTTGTTGTTACATATTGCCTAGCGCTTTTGCTGATGTAAATTCTGTCTAGCCTAGAATGCGTTACGTTGTTAGTAGATCTGTAAGTAAATTCCTCTTTGGTGATGTTAAAGGTACGCCACATATCTTCGAGGTCGAATCTGTTTAGGAGATTTTTTAGGCTCAGTGACGAGCCGCACGTTTTTCTATAGAGTTTGGGATATCTATCGGCCTCGTCAAGAACCATGTTAAAATCTCCTCCACAGACGACTAAATACTCGCTCAGATCAAAACTTTGTAATATTTTTATTATTTTTTGAAAAATATTTTTTCTTTCGTTTTGTTGCAGTTTCGTATGACCAGATGTGGCGTAAATATTTATTAAGAGGAATTTTTGTTCCTTTGTTCTAGTAGCCAGAATGTTGAAATTGCCATTTACATCAGCATGCTCAAAGAAAATTTCATTGAGGTAATTAGCGCATAGAATTGCGGTGCCGCGTGTTCTCTCGCCACCAGCAGAAAAGAACGCAGATGCGTTCCATTCTTTTGCCATATGTAAATTTTCTTTTTGATTAAGGTGAGTTTCTTGGATGAAAATAAAATCGCTTTTAAGTTTTTTAAAGTTTCTCAGTACAGTTTTTCTTTTAATTTCGTTTTTTAGACCAGAAACGTTTGCTGAGTAAATTTTTACGCTGCTCATTTTAAACAGGTGAGGACCGTCGACCTGATGGGTCGCCCATCTCTATTACTTGATTTGTATATATAAATATATATAAAAAATAAAAAAAAAAAAAAAAAAAAAAAAAAAAAAAAAAAAAAAAAAAAAAAAATTTTAAAGGAAAGAATAAAAGAAAAAGCGCGCAAAATATAAAGCGCATATATGTAATATATAACTTTTCTCACCCGATCGACTGGTTGAGTGTTTTTGGAACATTTTGTTTCTTTTTTAGGTCAGTTTTTTGCGGTGTTTGCGGTGGGGCGCTTCTTTTCGTTGATTTTTCGACTTTCTTCCAACTGTTGGTATTTTCGTTTTCCATCGCCTCTTCTCGCTTTTTGTTTTCATCAACTCGTTTGCCGCTTTCTTCGGCTTCTTTGTCTCTCCCCTTTTCTTTTATGCTTTCGCTTATCGCTTTGTAAAGATCTACAAGTTCCTCTATGGATTGTGTTTGAAGGTTCACGTATATTTCTTTTTGTTCATATTTCTTTTTTTCTATCTCGATTCCTTCTCTTACGTGCTGTATATAGTTTTCGTGAGCCTTTTGGATATCATCTAGGTTTTCTGGTATTTTCTTGTTTGAGTTTTGTGCTGGTTGACCAGTGGGATCTGCAGCTTGTGAGGCTGCAATGCTGATATCAGTAGTTTGCTGTTTCTTTTGTGTTTCATTGTGTTGGGGAGGGCTCGGGCATCTAAGTTGAGGTTGATGTGTGTTGCCGCATGTTTTGCAGAAGAACGATTTACCAGCAAAGTGTAATGCTATTCGAACTCCCTCTATCTCAATGTGATGAGGAACTTGTTCTAGTTTGACGCCAAGCTTAACGCGAAAGAGCCTTCTTCCGTCTCTGAGATTGGGGTCAAAGGAGTATGTAGTGTGTTTCTTGGAAAATATTTCGCTTACAAAGGGTTTGAACTGCTCTTCTATTTGGTCATCTTCGATCAGCGGATCGCATCTGATGGTAATGAGGAAACCATAGTCTGTCCTCTTTTTTGTAATAATGTTTCTATCACTTCCGCTAATCGAGATGGCCGTGTTGTTTACTTTTTCAGCATCTTCTGCTTTATAAAATTCAGCAACCCAGTTCCCTCTGTTTGCATAAGTGAGGGAAGCTAGTTTGCCTTTACCAACAATGGACACAATTTTTGAAGAAATTTCTTTTGCTCTCTCTTCATGGTATGAGCGGTTGAATGTTTGCCTCGGGTCCATATACACATTTAGATCAACCACCAGTTCCAAGCGTTTGTTGTGGTCGGCTTTAGCGACAGATGCGTAACTTGCCATGTCTGACGACAGTAGAAAGTAGGAGAGTTGAAACGTTCACTTTTCGCAATAAGTTGAAGCTCTTATCTTTTGCCTGAGGAGAAGAAAGACCAATGTTGATCAGGTTTACTTCCCCGTCAGGTAAGTATGCCTTTCCCGTTGTGTGGGGAGCCTCGGACGTGCCCCAATCTTCGCAATTGTGGTTTTTTGATTGGACCCTAACCGCATCGTTCCGTTTTTTTTTTTTTCTCTTTTTAATGGGCCGCACTCAGCAGTAGTGCAACGCCGAGGCAACCCGCGGTCAGGGCGAGGTAAACCTACGATCCCTTGACCAAATGCCAAAAATCAGATTAATATATGAGCCGGACTATGCCGGCGTACCAGATATTAAACTGATAAGAACAGATACTACACTTGATCTTAGCCATTAGGCCGAGAAGCGATACTTTTTCAACGAATTTGTGTGCTGGCTCCCTCCCTTTGAACGAAAAAACTTGTGGGCATTTGAATAAGTCGATGGGTAACTGTAAGTTTGAACAATGAAAACATGGGCTCGTTGTATGAAACTAAAACTGCAACAATTTCATTCTAAAACATTTGGGTTTTTTAACCTTCTTTCAGAAATAACCCAACTAACCAAGATTTAAAAATAACACTGGGCAGCAGCAGATTCAAATGCATAATGCGATCAAAAGCCAAGTTGAACAATCCAAAATCAACTCAAAATACTAGCGCCCCGACAGATTTTTTCTGTCAAAAAACATTTGGAGAACCTCTGTATTTAAATGTTCTTTTCATCTGTTGTAACGATGGTACTTTAATCCATCACCAAAACAGCAGAGCTTAGGAAGATTTGTTTGTCATTAGCCTCAAATAGCAATTTCTCACAAACTAAAATCTAAAAAACAAAGTTGAAGTTTAGAAATTTGGACGGTGTAAACTAATTTAAGACTTTAAACTGAGTAGCAAGAAATATTTTTGAAATATTTCTGTTTACATATAAATTAAACAAAGCATTTTATTGGAAGAAATGAACTCCTTAAATGTTTACTGACAAAAAGGTAAAACAATTTAAAAAAGTGACCTAAAACACTCAAAACATCAAACAACAAATGGAAAAGGACAAACTTATGACCCTAAATTACAGTTGACAGCATCATGTTAGCAAAAGTAATGCATGCATACACACAAACGTGCATACATACTTCCATACATACAATTTTCCATACATACATACATACATACATACATACATACATACATACATACAAACAAACTTCCATACATACATACATACATACATACATACATACATGCATGCATGCATGCATGCATGCATTGATACATATATTCATGCATCCATGCGTCATGCCAATACCTTAGGACATTTAAACAGTGCGCTCTCAGTCCTGGACCACAGATAACCATGGGACTGATAGAGATAGCACCATACTGGAAGATTTAGCTAGCCTTCATCATAATCAGGTGGAATGTCAACAAATTGATTTCTATTCATGCTAATAGCCACAGAGCCATACAGAAAACTGCAGGGAACTTTGCAATCGAGCAATTGTAGATTGTCAGGCCAACTAATGAATTTATGGCAGAGATAACGAAGAAAATCATGAAAAGCCTTGCACATCATATCTCGATTTTTCACAAACTCACAGAGTGTGGTGAATGGAAGAATGCAAAGTTTTTTTAAAAAATTTTACATATTGCCCAACCTAAATCAAGCCTAAAAATGTATTTGCTTAAATTATAGAACCTCAGGATTGATGGAGAACAAAGTTAAAAATATTATCTAGCAGACTTGGGTCAATTTCAATTGTAAATGTAATTGAATTACGATTACTTGAAATTTTAATAGCAACTGAATTACAATGACTTGCACTTGTAATTCACTTACAAGTCATATTATTACAATTACTTGTGACTGTACCTTATAAAATACAATAACAATTACTTCATGAAAATACATTTAATTACAATTAAGTTACAGCCACAATTGAGCCAAGTCTGATGCTAACCTAACTTAACCCTTAACCAACCTTGCCCCAGAACCATATGTACACTCAAAATTCAGTACTTTCGACATTTTATTTTCAATGCTTAGACTTGCTACCTGAGGCTGGGTTAATTTTAACAGAAACTCTGTAAAACATTGAAAAGCCATGTTATGAAAAAGCCAAACAAAAGGTTTGATTCAAAGTGCATTGAACATGCCATTTTTTAAAAAAAAAATTGTCACGTATCTTTCATCAAACTAAAGGATTGTTTTAAAGAAGTGGACAGATTGTCCATTGAAAAGTATCCCTAATTGACCATTCATTTGTTGGCCTTGTGTCAGTTTAACTGTAAAAGAAATAAAGCTGTGAACAAACTAGAAGAAGAAATTCTCAGAAAGATGCTTCTTCTGTTTCACTCACCGATACGAGCGAGAAGAACTCCTCACTTTTCCTCGCTCACTGGGATGCTCTTGTGAGTAGCAGTAGTAGGAGTAGTAGCAGTGGTAGTGCAGATTTTAATACAGATATTTCAGGAACTCAAGACGGACTCTGAAAGTCTCTTGTGACTACCCCTAAAAATGCAAATTTATTTCTAAGCATTATTTTTTTTTTTAATCAGGAACTATTTTTAAGTATTTTTGAAGACTTGAGAGAGTAAAGTGTACAAAACAGTAGTGGCTAAACTGCTTCAAGTTTTAAAATATAAGGTAGAAAACATTGAAAATAAGTAGCGCAGTACTTTTTGTTACTTAAAGCATTCTTGATAAATGATAAAAACTTAAATGGAACTCCTCTAAACTCACTTGTCTTGGTTTTGTCTTAGATACTCTTTTCTTCCATTTTTTTTTTTTTTTTTTTTTTTAATTCGAAACAAACCAAACCAAAAGCACCTTTACGGCTCCTTGACGCTAGGCCGACACCAATAACTTTAGTAGGACTGCGCGTAACCACTACACCGTTGTTAAACTAAGATCGTAGTAACTAAGTAACTAAGTTAAACTAAATTCGTGGAGCGTAGTAACTCCTTCAGTTTACCTGTCAGTTAAATGATGAAAAGTGTACGCGATCATTCGATCTTAGGCTTTTTTTTTTTTATTTGATTGTTCCCCTTCCCGAAACCCCGAAATGAACGAAATACGATTGGCAAGTATTTGATGCATTTTTTTTTTTTTTTTTTTTTGATGCATTTTTTTTTTTTTTTTTTTTTTTTTTTTTTTTTTTTTTTTTTTTTTTTTCTTGATATATTTACAATATATAATTATTTACATTTTTTTTTACCGTTTTATATATACATAAATATTATTTACAATGTTATTTGTACAAAGTTTTTCGTTTTTGATAATAAATATTTCCGTCTGGTGGAGGAGTGGAAATTTGTTATGTTTTTTTTTTTTTTTTTTTTTTCTCTTTAGAAGGAAAATATAGAGAAAGAAAGGATTGGGGAAAGAGAGAAAAGTAGCAAAAATAAGGACATGGTGTTTGAGATGTTAAATAGTTTTTAGAGAATAGAAAGAGGTATAGATAAAGTAATATGATATGATTTCTCATATCATATTGGTTTAAGTTAGATTTAGTATAAGATCATAGGATCAAAAGGATTTATTAAAGAGATTTTATGAACGGCGTTTATGTTTTAAATTTTACCGTTTGAGAGATTTTAAATGTTGATTTTAAATTTTCCATCTTTAAGGGAACATAGAATGTCCATATGACAGAAATGATCACAAAAGATGTTTAAGGTGTTTCTTTCTGCGTGATGGTCATACTTTCTCTTTATTAAATCTTTAATTTTATTAACGATTTTTCGGATAATATTTTGTGAATCTACTTTTCCTTTTCTTAGCACCGCGTGGCAGCGTCCGCTCCATATCTCACCCATTATGATCTGAGTGAGCGTCAGAAGCAAACGCGACACCGGGTGCCTCTCCGACAAATGCGCAATGTCGAGAAGAAAAATAGAATTTGCCGGTTTTATTATTCTGCTCGGCACGAAGGATTTGTAAATGTGTTTGAAATATTCCCAAATTTCAACCGAGGGAGGACAAAGGGTGAAGATGTGAATCGCGTCTTCTACGCGCCCGCATGTTGTGCAGTTTTTGTTTTTGAATGATTTTTGTCGTGAGTTTCTCGTTAGTAAAGTCGCTGTCGGTAGACTGTTGTGTAAGAATCTGTAAAGTATGTTTTGGGTCGTACCGTGTGCATGCGAAGTAAAGTTCCTTTTCCAAATTAATGTAAAGGGCAGTTTTGTTTTCGTCACTCCAGTCCAGTAGCGTTCTGCAGTCACAACCGTCTTTTTGTTTTTTGTTATTTGTGTGTATATGGATTTGCATGTTTTGTTAGTTATGTCAAATATGAATGGGTGTTCGGTCAAGTATTGTACTGTTGTTTTGTAGTATTGTGGCGTTTTGTCGTCCCAGTGTTTTGGAAAGTCGTTTTGTCTGAGAAAGGTCCAGTCAGGGTGTATGTGTGTGAATTTTGTCAAAGAGCTCGCCAACCAGTATTTATAGAGATGATGGCAGTCATGTGTGTCTCCAGCGCATCTCTGTCTCAGTTGAAACAGAGTTTTTAGGTGTAGCGCGAGACATTGGTCTTTTGGTGAGAGTATACCAAGACCTCCGCTTTTGGTAGGGAGGAAAAGAGTGCTTCTTTTAACAGGGTTGTAATTTTGTTTTTGCCAAAGGTTGTCAAAGATGGTGGCGTGTAGGCGTGTCTCAACCCATTTAGGCATGGGGAGTGTGTTTGCCAAAAACCATACCTTCGACAGACCCAAAGCATTATAAAGCAAGGCTTTTCCTCTCAATGATACCAGGCGGAGTCTCAGAAAGTTTAAAGTTTTTTCAACCTTGTTTAGTGTTGTTGTCCAGTTTGAGTTTATGGTTTGCGATAGTTTTGCATGAAAGGTGACTCCCAGAATTTTCATTCCGTTCCCGTTCGTCCAAGCTATGTCTTGTAGATTAGCGTCGGAAACGGGTTCGAAACCGCCCAGAGCCAAACCTCTCGTTTTAGAAGCGTTTATAATAGAACCGCTGGCTTTTTGAAAGATACTTACCTTCCGGAAGAAATTTTGAACAGACTTGCCGTTTCTGGCGAAAAGAAGAGAGTCGTCGGCATACTGCTGGATTTTTAAAGGTTTTGATGTGCCAGGCAAAGGGTAGCCTTCGATGCCGTCATCCGCTCTGACCAGCAGAGCTAGCGTTTCCGCGACGAAAACGTATAACAGCAGCGACAGCGGATCGCCCTGCCTGACACCGCGCTCTGTATGGAAGAAAGGTGATAAGAATCCGCCATTGATGATAGATGCTGAGACGTTAGAGTAAAGAGTGGTTATGAACGAGATGAAGTTCTTGCCTAAATTGTATTTTTCTAGAATTTTGATAAGAAAGGAGCGATCGACTTTATCAAAAGCCTTTTCTTGGTCGATGGACAAGATGAAACATGGAGTTTGTTTAAGCTCAGCGTATTCTATTAAATCCCGGACTAGGTGTAAGTTTGAAAAGATGTTTCTTCCCGGGATGCCGCACGTTTGGTTTGGCTCTATGATTTTTCCCATCACTTTTGACAGCCTTAGCGCGAGAGCTTTTGTTATTATCTTATAGTCCGCGCCAAGGAGGGAAATGGGGCGCCAGTTTTTCTGGTCTGTTAAGTCACCTTGTTTTGGAATGAGCGATATGATGGATTTTCTCATGGATGGTGTGGTTTGTTTTTCTGTGAATAAAATATGGTTGGCGAGCTCTTCGAAATCGTCTTCCAGATCCTGCCAGAAGGTTTTATAGAACTCGGCCGGAAGACCGTCATAGCCTGGTGACTTTCCGTTTTCAAACCTGTTCAGCGCCGCCTTTAGCTCTTGTTTTGTTAGGCGCTCGTTGAGTAGTTGGTTCTCCTCAGCGCTTAGAGCGTTCTTGATATGGGCCAGAACGTAGTCTTGACTGTTTTTACAGAGTTCTGTTTTCGTGAACAGGTTTTGATAATAGGTTTTGAGGGAGTGTAGAATTTCACCAGGCTCACTTGTCAATGATCCGTCGCTTTTCCGTATTTCGGATATGGTCTTACGTTTTTGCTGCGACTTCTCAAGATTGACAAGGAAATTTGACGGCCTTTCGCCCTCTTCTAGCAGTTTCTGTTTTGTGCGCACGCTTACGCCAGGGAACTGCAAATCAAAAAGTTTTTCTCGCGTGTCGCTGATATCATCCGCGTTCGCCAAAATATTTTTTTCTAGGTGGTGAAGGTGATGTTGAAGGCGCCTGATTTCGCGTATTTTGGTTTGGCCTGCTTGCGCTGCGTTCTTTTGCAGTTCCGCCGCAATAAGCGCTTTGAAATCATCCCACCAACTCAGAGTGGAAGAGTAGGATGATTTCTTTGCGCGCAGGTCGCGAATTAGAGTTTTGATGTTTTGTTTGACTTCCTCGATTTCAATAAGGGAACAATTTAGCTTCCAGTACCCTGGTCCTCTCCTTATCGTTTTAAAATGGAGCGTGGTTGTCATGAAGTCGTGATCGGAGAAAGTGTTTGTCAATATGTCTGTGCGCGTCGCTCTTGTCGCGTCGTCATGTCGGCAGTAAATTCTGTCCAGTCTGCATTTGACGTTATTGTTTGTCCAAGTGTAAGCCCGTTTGTCCTTGTGTTTCGCGCGCCATACGTCTGTTAGTTTGTAGCGGTTTTTGAATTTGTCTAGTTGTACTGTTCCGGTGGTGTGATAGTTTGCATAGTTTGAGTCTTGTGTGTCTAGCGTAACGTTTTCCACCATATTAAAGTCGCCTGCTAATATGATGGGGAGTCCTGTGTTTTGTGAATAGTCATGCAGTCCGTCAAAAAAATCGTAACGGTCGCTTGGGATGTTCGGTGCGTATACGTTGATGATATGCATGTCGTGTTTTTCAAAGCAAATTATGGCGCTTAATATTCTACCATGGTTATCCCTTTTTAGTTCGTTTAGTTGAATATTGGACTTGCAGAGGATAGCCACCCCACAACTCGAGCTGCTGGGACCCGAGTTCCAGATGGACGCACCCGACCATTCGTCACTCCACTGTTTTGCTGTGGTGGGTCCGGAGCCCGTTTCCTGAAGGAGGATAAGATCATAGGAGGAATTTTGGAGAAACCCGAAAAAATTGGTGCGTTTTGTCGGGTTGTTCAACCCGCGTATGTTGCATGTTAAAATATTAAGCGCCATGGAGGAGAGGACCAGTTTGCGTTTTTCGCGAGTTCGCTTAAGCACTTTTGGCAAATAACAAAATTGATGTAAAATGAAGAAAAGTTCATATGACATTTTAAACAAAGTTTTAAAATATTACTCATTTTTTGGAAAGGCATAACTAAAGCTGATAAAAAATACTTAGAAGAGAAGAAAGGATATAGCAGATTAAGATCATGAGTTAAAAAAAATAGTAAAAGGAGTAGAAAAAGAAAAGGACTCACTGAGTTTCTTCCACACATCTTGAAGTGGTGATATCCTCTTCGTCAAAACTCAGGTCAGCATCTTCTTCGACATTTTGATCTGTAACGCTGGTTTGATTTTTAAAGTTAGCAATTTTGGACTCGTCCTCAATATTAAAATCAATGTCACTGTCAATTACTGCAGGTAGAGTTGTATTTCTTTGAATAGATTTCTTTGGGTTCGTCTTTTCCCTTCTTCCTCTCTGCCGCATTCGCGTGAAGGAATGTCGGAAATCACTGGTTTCAGCATTTTCGGATTCCGCCTCTGCAGGGGGAGGAATGACTGGAACTTCGGCTTCCACCCGTTTTGTTGGAACTTGTTGAATTTCGAGAGTTGGTGGGGTGGAAACTTTTGTATCATTTGTCTTTTCAATGTATTCCGATGTTGTTTTTATTTCTGGTTGACCTCTGTGTTTATATCGCAGGGTCAAACCGTCCACGTTCTCATATCTGGGCAAGGGGTTTATGTTTGGATTATTCCAATTTGATATAATTATTATGACATTTCCGGTGCATATTTCCTCGCCCTCCACCTTAACTTTTTGATAGTAAAATGAGTCGACATTTCCTCTTCCTTTTGCGAGGTGAGTTGCTAATGCAGACAAAGCGCTCGTGCAGCCGTTCCTAAGGATTCCAATTGGTATGTTTTGTACCAATACATGGACCTTAGGGATGTATTTCTGCTTGAACTTAAGAGAAACTCCTTTGATGACAATTTCACTTGTAAGAAAATATGTAAGATCATTACTACAGTGTAGGGCAAACTCAAATTGGCGGTGTGAGAAGTGCCTTGTAATACCCCACACAGAAGAAAGAAGGTTTTTGGCTTTTAAAGCTATGATAAAGTCTTGGATGTTGCAGTTAAGGTCTCCATAGCAACAAACAAGAACTGATGCATTTTCGTTGTACGAAGTTCTTGTGTTGAAAACACCAAGATTAACCTTGTTTAGTTTGGGTTGAGAAGAAACAGCGTTTGAGCCAACAGCACTTGCGTAGCTGATGGGAGGTTTGATAAGAGTCTTTTCGATATCAACTTCCATACTTGCAGAAGCCATAAAGTAAATATAGCCAACCAAATAAGTAAGCCAAAAACTAAATATCCACACGCCAAGTAACAAAGTAAGCCAGATAGTTATAAAAATAACTGTTTTCACTATTCACTATAATTCTCGATGCAATACCTTAATACACAGTGACTAAAATGTAGTATGTGTTTTTTCCGTGCCCAGCGAATGGTCGGAAGATAGTGCATGCTTTTAGATATCTTAGAGCTTGCGGTTTCATACTAGTGCCCAAGCCTTTGTGTGATTCTTTTTTAAAAAAAAGCAGAAGTTAGATTTTTTGCATTTAATGACAAAAAAAACAAAAATTTTAGCAAGATCTAATGATTAAATCTGAATAATGATTTTTAAAAACCATGTTCTGCCTCAGTTGCACATAAAATGGTCATATTCTAATCAAGAAGTAGTTAAGCTCTCTCAATCTTTTATTTTCTGCAACCTTCCTAAAGAAAAACATTCGTTATTCAAAAGAAATTATTCAAACAGTTTTTTGTTTTCTTTTCTTTCTTTTCCATTTGTGATCAAATTATGGTTAGTACTAACGGTAGCACATTGCATCCACTTCCTCGTTATTAGTATTTTCTTACCAGCATTAACAACATTCGTTATTTCGTAACTATCCAATTAATGCTTAATAGTTTTAAAATTTACCACAAAAGACTACATTAACTGTCTTGTAAGCGCCAATAAGAATATAATTAAATAAGTATACAACGCCTGGAAGGAAGAAATGTGCTGCTGTTTGTCTTTCTATAATCATCAACGAAGAAATGAAAAAGAAAAATCGGACTCTGGTTTGATTGACAATTCTGAATGCAATTTATACATTCTTGACGCACACAAACATGGTGACAAACAAACAATACTAGGAGCCAATAGTAATTTGCTAAAATTTTTTTTTTTTTTTTTTTTTTGCAGGAATAGAGTTCTTATAGTTTTCGTTTCTAAAAAAGAAAAAAAAAAAAAAAAATGAAGAAAAAAAACAAGTCAAACAAAAAAACAACAACAACAAAAAACAAATAGGTTTTCAGTTGTTCATAGACTAAGACGGATTAGAACAACTCGAGTATTTTATTTCAGCAGCTAATTTGTTCTCGGCGATGTTTGCTCCATAAAATATAACGATTGCAACAGATATTTTCATTTGAACCCATTTTCTAATGCGTATAATGTTTTTAAAATTTGTGTGGCATAAGACTCTCGTCTCTTTCTCTTGCGCTTCTTGTCACCAGTTCCAGCGACTTTTCCGCCTTTCTTACCAGCGCGCTTCTCGCCTTTTTTTGCCACCTTTGGCGCTTGTTTTCCTCCGGCTTTTGGTGCGTCAGATCATTTCGACGAGCTTAGCAGTGAAAGTTTTTTCTTCTTTGTTTTCATTGCATTGCAACTGGATTTAATTTAAAGTAGATTTGTGGTTTCCAACTTGATAACTTTTCCGTTCTACGCACTTCTATTGGTTTTTAAAAGATTACGTCATTTGAGCATTGTTTATTTCTTTTTTACTATTGGTTAAAAAACTCTTTTCTGTTTAACAAAAAGCCGCACGAGATCTCTAGTCTGTCAGTCTGTTTTCAGTAGAAAACAAAATGTTAGCACGTGGAAAAGGAGGAAAAGCTAAGGCTAAGAGTGGCTTTCTTCAGTTTCCTATTGGTCGTGTCTAATCTCATCGGTTTAGGCGCACCATCTACTTAGCTGGAGTTTTTGAAAACCTCTCCGCCGAAAATCTTACAGCTAGCTGGTAATGCTGCACGCGATAACCAGAGAGCCAGGATCATTCCTCGTCGTTTGCAGCTAGCTGTTCGCAACGACGAAGAAGTTAAACAAGCTGTTGTTTGGTGTTACAATCGCGAGCAGCGGTGTGTTGCCAAACATTCAGGCTATGTTGCAATCGTTCCAAAACGGCAATCTAAACAATACCAAAGGCTAATTTCATAGCTACACACCTGTTCAAAGATTATTGTTAAGGCATTGGAAACTTACGCGAAGTTGATTTGTAGACTTGCTGCAACTTATCAAAACATGCAATAATAGCTGTTTTCAAGTCATAAACTACAAGTCAAAAAATATACCAGAATCCAATATGAAATATACAAAAATGGATGGAAATTGTTACTATTGTTGTTACTATCATTACTGTTAGTTTGTTATTGCCATTACTTATTTTTTATGATTATTACTATTGTTATTATCGTTATTATCATTGCTGTTGGTATTATTATTAGTCTGTTATTGCTATCATCATCTTTTATTACCATTATTACGATTGTTATTATTTTCAATCTTACTATTATTATCATATTTTTATTATTGCGACTATTTTTTTTTCTTTCAACAATTATTACCATTATTGTTTTTTTATTACAGCCATTCATTGAATGATTTCTGGTGTTGCAGCCGTTCGATCACGCTTACTGGTTGCGACTAGATTTTCATTGATTTTATAAGAAAAAAAACAAAACAACAACAAAGAACTTTTGAACGAAATAAAATGTGTTTACACTTTTAGGAGGCTTTGTTTACCTTCTCACTGACAAATCTTCACTCGAGGATATATACATAACATATAAATACACATAAAACATACCTTTTCTCAAATACTCGTTTACGTCCAGTAACTCATAGAGGGCTGAGTGAGGGTTTTTTTTTTTGCATCTTTAAAGGGGGCGAGCGCGAACGCAGGCCCCCACTACCAGAAATTGTACGGTCGAGTTACCGACGTTAGCGGTAATCGCAGGGGTCAGCCCAGGCGAAGTGCAATGCAAGAGCCTCACCCTGGAAGAAGCCCCATGTTGATCAGGTTTACTTCCCCGTCAGGTAAGTATGCCTTTCCCGTTGTGTGGGGAGCCTCGGACGTGCCCCAATCTTCGCAATTGTGGTTTTTTGATTGGACCCTAACCGCATCGTTCCGTTTTTTTTTTTTTCTCTTTTTAATGGGCCGCACTCAGCAGTAGTGCAACGCCGAGGCAACCCGCGGTCAGGGCGAGGTAAACCTACGATCCCTTGACCAAATGCCAAAAATCAGATTAATATATGAGCCGGACTATGCCGGCGTACCAGATATTAAACTGATAAGAACAGATACTTTTTTTTTTTTTTTTTTTTTTTTTTTTTTTTTTTTTTTTTTTTTTTTTTTTTTTTTTTTTTTTTTTTTTTTTTTCCTTACGTCATTATTTATTTACAAATAAGAATTTACATTGTTAATTCCAGTTTATAATATATAAGCGTGGCTATTACCCCACGCCCTTATAAAAAATACATACATCCTCAGGATCCACTGGGATCCCTTGGACATATCCGTGGACTATTTGATATGTACAGGATTTTTTATTTATTTATTTATTTTTCTCAGTTGATATATTTTATATATTTAACAGCTCGCCTTTTTATAAGAAGAAGAGTTTAAGAGATTTTGGCGTAGTTTATAATATATAAGCGTGGGTATTACACCACGCCCTTAAAATATATACATACATCCTCCAGATCCACCGGGATCTTTTGGACATATTCGTGGGGATGTCGTAGTTTAAAATATAAAAGCGTGGTTATTACACCACGCCCTTAAAATAAAAACATACATCCTCCGGTCCCACGGGGATCCATTGGACATATCCGTGGGGAAGTGGTGTTATTATTTAGAATGTAAATTTAAGGGTTTTGTCTTTTGCGTCACATAAGGCATTATTTATTGATATCATGCTGTGGAATTTTTCCACATTATTTTCCCTAGCGTATTTGTTGTATTTTGATTTGCAAATGTATTTTATTTCTGATTTTATCTTTTCTACTACCGCCGTAGCAGTTTCGGTTTTGTTTTCTTTTTCCCTCATGTTCCTTGATCTCCATAGCTCTGTTATTATTATGTTAGTAATCGTTGTCACTAGTTTTGCGGTGAGATCGATTTTTGTGCGTTCTTCAATGTTCATGAAAAAAATCGCATGCACAATATTGAATTTTTTTTGTGGTAGAAGTGTCTCATAGATTGTTTTGAAGGATTTCCATACCGTTCTCGCTTTTTTGCAAAGCAAGAAGGGGTGTAGGGTATTCTCGGTGAGGTTGCAAGTTTTGCACAAAGTGCTACCCCTGCCGCGGTTCTTTTTCCAATTTTTGATTTTTTCAAGGGTCGGGAGACTGTTGTGAAGCAGTCTCCACGACGTGTTTTGGCTAGGTCCTTGCGCGTAGGAGTTAAAGCTGCGCTCCCAGATGCGCGTCCACGGTAGGACTTTCTGAAAAGTGGCGTTCCATGTTCTTTCCGTGTGTTCAAGGTCGCTGTTGTTTTGCGCGTTTGCTAGAAGGAGGTAAATATTTTTTGTCGTTTTTAGTTTGAGATCGAAAATGGTAAGGTTTTCTTTTAAATTTGCTATTACATCTTTGTAGTAAAAAGGCGGGCTGTTTAGCGTTTTTGGGAAATCATTTTTTGTTAAAAAGCACCATTGCGGGTATTTGCTGTTTGCTAGGCCAGATAAAGACATAGCCAAAATGTATTTTTGAAAAAAGACACTCTCGTGGGGGGGCTCTATTTCTTGTAGTTTTAGGATGTGTTTTGACCTTAGCGCTAAGCACTGTTGTGTTACATCGAGGATACCCAGTCCTCCTCTTGACGCGGGCAGATTGAAGATTTTTCTTTTGATCGGCTCCGCGTAGTCGCTTTGCCAGAGGTACACGGATGTTTCTTTTTTTATTTCTTTTTCCGTGGATTTGTTTGCCGGGAAAAAGTTGGCTACAAACCAAACCTTTGACAAAGCGAGCGTGTTGACGTATATGCCTTTGCAACGAAGCGAGACATTTCTGTATTTAAAAGATTTTAGCTTTGTTTTAAATTTTTCCACGGCTTTTTTCCAATTGACGGCAGCAGTCACGTCAAGGTCCGTGTAAAAGGTAATGCCTAGTATTTTTATCCCGCTCTGATTACACCAGTTTATGTTGTGGTTTTTTTTGTTGCTTTGTTTTATAAGGCGTTCATAATCAGTGTAATCAAAGCCGCCGAGCGCAAGTCCTTTGGTTTTTGATTTGTTAATGTTGGAACCGGTCGCCTGTTCGAAATCGTTTAATATCTTAAAAAGTTCTTCTATTGATTCGGGGCTCCTAGCGAATAAAGTGGTATCGTCCGCATACTGCATTACCTTAAGGTTGTTTTTGGTGCCTGGTATGGGAATGCCTTCAATGTTTTTGTTGCTTTTAATCTCTAGTGACAAAGATTCTACCGCTATGCAATACAACATGAGGGAGATCGGGTCTCCTTGCCTCACGCCTCTCTTTATGTTAAAGGGTTTTCCCATGTAACCGTTGTTAAGAATTAGAGACTGGGTGTTTTTCATTGTTTGTTTTATTGCTGTTACAAAGTTTTTACCAAGATTGAATCTTTCGAGGACTTTAAAAAGGAATTTTCGGTCTAATTTGTCGAAAGCCTTCTCTTGATCTATGGTCAAGAGAAAGCTTTCGACGTTTTTGTTGTTAGTGTACTCTATTATTTCTCTAGTCAGGAAGATGTTAGAGAAGATTTGTCTCTCTGGAACGGAACACGTCTGAGACGGTTCCAATATTTTGTGGAGGATTTTTGCCAGCCTTAGCGCAAGCGCTTTCGTCAAGATTTTATAGTCGGCGCACAGCAGAGATATCGGCCTCCAGTTTTGTATCATTTTGGGGTCTCCGTCTTTCGGAAGGAGACTGATAAGGGCCGTTCGCTGGGACCACGACAGTTGGTTTTTATTGTCGAAAAGGTTTTCGTTCGCAAGGGTAGTGAGTTCCTCCCCGTAGACATCCCAGTAATCTTGATAGAACTCCACTGGAATTCCGTCTATCCCTGGTGTTTTCCCTCTGCTTAGGGAGTTTGCGGCTTTGCGCAGTTCTTCGCTGCTAAATTTTATGTTTAGAAACGCGTTTTCATCGTTGGTAAGACTTTTAGAAATTTTATTGAGAAATGGTTCTTGTTTTTCTTGGCAGTGTTTTCTGACTTTGTAAAGATTTTTATAGTAACTCCTTATAGTGTTTTGGATATTCGCGGTGTCGCTGAAGACATTGTTCCCGCTTATTATTTCTTTTATTGTTTTTTTGCTTTGATTGTTCTTTTCCATTTGGAAGAGAGCTTTTGATGGAATTTCGCCCTCTTCCACTATGATTTGTTTCGTTCTTATAAAAACTCCGCCGTCGTATTTCAAATCGCACGCTTCTTTTTTCAGAGACTTAATTTTTGCGCTGTTTTTGTTTGGTTTTAATTTTTCCGATTCAATTTCACGTTCTAGGCTCTCGATTAGTTTTCGCTTTTCTGCTTTAATTTCCTTAGCGCGCTCAATCGCTCTTTCTTTTATATTGTTTTTCATTAAGTCCCACCATTGGTTATTGTTTTCGTACAAATTTTTGTATTTTTTGTTTTCAACAAAGTCTCGCGTAATATTTTGCTTAAATTTAGTATCTTTTAGAATTGTGGTGTTTAAATGCCAATATCCTGGTCCTTTTGCGGTTTTGTTTGGAATTTTAATTTTGCAGTAAAAAGCGCTGTGGTCGCTTAAGCCGTTTGCAATCACGCCGCATTCGCTCTCCTCCGCAGCGCTTCCAGAGACATAAATCCTGTCTATTCTGCTCTTATAGCTATTATCAGGCTTTACGTAGGTAAATTCTTGCTTTAGAGGATATAGTTTTCGATAAACGTCTACTAAATCGTATTTTTCTATAAAGTTTTTTAGGTGATTTTGGCCTAGGGTGTTGTTTTTATTAAAAAGGTCACCACCTTGTCGGTCTAGGGAAGGATTTTCAACCATGTTGAAGTCTCCAGACAAGATTAAAGTATCGCACTTACGCGTGTGTTGTTCTAGTGACTTAAAAAAATTTTCTTTTTTCTGCGGGTTGTTAGGTCCGTAGATATTTATTATGCGAAAGATTGTTTCATGAAAAATAAGGTTAGCGGCAAGAATTCTCCCGCACTTATCGTTTGTAACTTCGTTTATTTCGATGTCTTTTTTTATCAGCAGCGCGACTCCTCGTTCCTTATGGGTAAAATTATTCCATAAGGACTTTCCTTGCGTCATGTTTTGCCATTCTGTTGCCCATTTTTTTGTAACTTCTTCGCATCCATGAGTTTCTTGTAATAAAAAAGCGTCGCAGTTTTCGCCTACGCAGAATTTCATTATGCTATGCCTTTTGGTCACGTCATTCAGACCGTTTACGTTGAGCGTGAGAATTTTTGCAGCCATTTAGAAAAACCACAGCAAATTTATTAATTTATTCAAAACCTATAGAGCATTCTTTAGAGTAAAATTTAGATTATTTGCGTCAAAAAAAGCATTTTTTAGTGTTATTGAGTAAAGTGTGGAGACTCAATATGGCTTATAAATTCTGCGCTTTATAAAAAAAAGGAATAAACACTGAAACGTACTTACCCATCGTCAAGTTGGTTCTCTTTACACTTTTCTTTCACCGCTCTTCTCGTTTCTTCCTTGTTCTTTTTATTTTGCGTCGTCTTTCGTTTGGTTTTTTTCTTTAGCTTCTCTTCTGCCATTTCGATGTCGTTCGTTCCGTTCGTTTCGTTCGTTTCGTTCATTTCCTTCGTCTCTTTCGTCTGCTCGTCCTTCTTCTCTTCGTTTTCGGTTGTCTCTTCCTCTCCTATCGTCTGTATCTGTTGTGCCTCTTTCGCCATTTCGTTCGTTTCTTCGTTTTTTAAATCCTCAGCTATTTTTGTGAGTTCTTCTTCAATTACTTTTTCCGAAAGTTCTTTTGCGATGGATACTGGTTCTATCTCAGGTGGTCGAGAGTCGGCTGTTGTTTCCTCTACCAAGACCATGGTGGGCCTGCCCGCACCTTGCCCAGTGTGGATCGCCCTCACCCTATACCCCTTTACAGAGATATAGTTTGGCATCGGTGCTGGCAAGTCCTCCATTACTGCCACCAAGATGCCTGAGTAATATGGCGTTCCTCTTGTAGGTGTTTTCCTCATGACTGGTCGGGTATAGACGTGTCTGCCGAAGCCCATTTCCTCAAGGGTTTTACCCACTTGATAGTTTTTCGCTTCCAGGGGAAGTCCGATTATTGATATGTGGGTCCTTCGGCTTGGCATCCTATTTGGAGTGGAGTTTTGGAACCGATGGTGAAGACCTCTAATGTTAAGTCCTTGTTCGATCAAAAGGTTTTTAGATTTGTCATTCTTCATCACCACCTCCAAAACGCTATTTCCTCTGATCATCTGTACCCCGTCCAACTCCTTGTCGAGATCTTTTTCTTCAAAAGCAATTAAAACATCTAAGAGGCTCACTCGAAGTTGTAGTTTGCTAATAACCGTGTTTCTCAGCGGTGCTTTATAATCGACCGCGGAATGTGAAGAACGAGCGGCTTGCGCATAACTCGTACGTGGTTTCGAAGAGGTTGTTGAAATCCTCTCTCCATCCTCTCCATCGGATTCACTCTCTTCACTGCTATATTGCATCGCTTCGATAGTGGACTCCGGATTCTCAGCGCAATCTCTCATTTTCTCGAGAAGCATTTCGGCTGTGTTGGCGATTTCGCTGTCGCTCATCTCGCCGTCGTGAATCTCCATAACTGCAACCACAAAAAAATCGCTCTAAAATAGAAAAGAGTCGCTAGCCCGACCTAAAAATCAAGAACAGATACTACACTTGATCTTAGCCATTAGGCCGAGAAGCGATACTTTTTCAACGAATTTGTGTGCTGGCTCCCTCCCTTTGAACGAAAAAACTTGTGGGCATTTGAATAAGTCGATGGGTAACTGTAAGTTTGAACAATGAAAACATGGGCTCGTTGTATGAAACTAAAACTGCAACAATTTCATTCTAAAACATTTGGGTTTTTTAACCTTCTTTCAGAAATAACCCAACTAACCAAGATTTAAAAATAACACTGGGCAGCAGCAGATTCAAATGCATAATGCGATCAAAAGCCAAGTTGAACAATCCAAAATCAACTCAAAATACTAGCGCCCCGACAGATTTTTTCTGTCAAAAAACATTTGGAGAACCTCTGTATTTAAATGTTCTTTTCATCTGTTGTAACGATGGTACTTTAATCCATCACCAAAACAGCAGAGCTTAGGAAGATTTGTTTGTCATTAGCCTCAAATAGCAATTTCTCACAAACTAAAATCTAAAAAACAAAGTTGAAGTTTAGAAATTTGGACGGTGTAAACTAATTTAAGACTTTAAACTGAGTAGCAAGAAATATTTTTGAAATATTTCTGTTTACATATAAATTAAACAAAGCATTTTATTGGAAGAAATGAACTCCTTAAATGTTTACTGACAAAAAGGTAAAACAATTTAAAAAAGTGACCTAAAACACTCAAAACATCAAACAACAAATGGAAAAGGACAAACTTATGACCCTAAATTACAGTTGACAGCATCATGTTAGCAAAAGTAATGCATGCATACACACAAACGTGCATACATACTTCCATACATACAATTTTCCATACATACATACATACATACATACATACATACATACATACATACAAACAAACTTCCATACATACATACATACATACATACATACATACATGCATGCATGCATGCATGCATGCATTGATACATATATTCATGCATCCATGCGTCATGCCAATACCTTAGGACATTTAAACAGTGCGCTCTCAGTCCTGGACCACAGATAACCATGGGACTGATAGAGATAGCACCATACTGGAAGATTTAGCTAGCCTTCATCATAATCAGGTGGAATGTCAACAAATTGATTTCTATTCATGCTAATAGCCACAGAGCCATACAGAAAACTGCAGGGAACTTTGCAATCGAGCAATTGTAGATTGTCAGGCCAACTAATGAATTTATGGCAGAGATAACGAAGAAAATCATGAAAAGCCTTGCACATCATATCTCGATTTTTCACAAACTCACAGAGTGTGGTGAATGGAAGAATGCAAAGTTTTTTTAAAAAATTTTACATATTGCCCAACCTAAATCAAGCCTAAAAATGTATTTGCTTAAATTATAGAACCTCAGGATTGATGGAGAACAAAGTTAAAAATATTATCTAGCAGACTTGGGTCAATTTCAATTGTAAATGTAATTGAATTACGATTACTTGAAATTTTAATAGCAACTGAATTACAATGACTTGCACTTGTAATTCACTTACAAGTCATATTATTACAATTACTTGTGACTGTACCTTATAAAATACAATAACAATTACTTCATGAAAATACATTTAATTACAATTAAGTTACAGCCACAATTGAGCCAAGTCTGATGCTAACCTAACTTAACCCTTAACCAACCTTGCCCCAGAACCATATGTACACTCAAAATTCAGTACTTTCGACATTTTATTTTCAATGCTTAGACTTGCTACCTGAGGCTGGGTTAATTTTAACAGAAACTCTGTAAAACATTGAAAAGCCATGTTATGAAAAAGCCAAACAAAAGGTTTGATTCAAAGTGCATTGAACATGCCATTTTTTAAAAAAAAAATTGTCACGTATCTTTCATCAAACTAAAGGATTGTTTTAAAGAAGTGGACAGATTGTCCATTGAAAAGTATCCCTAATTGACCATTCATTTGTTGGCCTTGTGTCAGTTTAACTGTAAAAGAAATAAAGCTGTGAACAAACTAGAAGAAGAAATTCTCAGAAAGATGCTTCTTCTGTTTCACTCACCGATACGAGCGAGAAGAACTCCTCACTTTTCCTCGCTCACTGGGATGCTCTTGTGAGTAGCAGTAGTAGGAGTAGTAGCAGTGGTAGTGCAGATTTTAATACAGATATTTCAGGAACTCAAGACGGACTCTGAAAGTCTCTTGTGACTACCCCTAAAAATGCAAATTTATTTCTAAGCATTATTTTTTTTTTTAATCAGGAACTATTTTTAAGTATTTTTGAAGACTTGAGAGAGTAAAGTGTACAAAACAGTAGTGGCTAAACTGCTTCAAGTTTTAAAATATAAGGTAGAAAACATTGAAAATAAGTAGCGCAGTACTTTTTGTTACTTAAAGCATTCTTGATAAATGATAAAAACTTAAATGGAACTCCTCTAAACTCACTTGTCTTGGTTTTGTCTTAGATACTCTTTTCTTCCATTTTTTTTTTTTTTTTTTTTTTTAATTCGAAACAAACCAAACCAAAAGCACCTTTACGGCTCCTTGACGCTAGGCCGACACCAATAACTTTAGTAGGACTGCGCGTAACCACTACACCGTTGTTAAACTAAGATCGTAGTAACTAAGTAACTAAGTTAAACTAAATTCGTGGAGCGTAGTAACTCCTTCAGTTTACCTGTCAGTTAAATGATGAAAAGTGTACGCGATCATTCGATCTTAGGCTTTTTTTTTTTTATTTGATTGTTCCCCTTCCCGAAACCCCGAAATGAACGAAATACGATTGGCAAGTATTTGATGCATACCTTAATACACAGTGACTAAAATGTAGTATGTGTTTTTTCCGTGCCCAGCGAATGGTCGGAAGATAGTGCATGCTTTTAGATATCTTAGAGCTTGCGGTTTCATACTAGTGCCCAAGCCTTTGTGTGATTCTTTTTTAAAAAAAAGCAGAAGTTAGATTTTTTGCATTTAATGACAAAAAAAACAAAAATTTTAGCAAGATCTAATGATTAAATCTGAATAATGATTTTTAAAAACCATGTTCTGCCTCAGTTGCACATAAAATGGTCATATTCTAATCAAGAAGTAGTTAAGCTCTCTCAATCTTTTATTTTCTGCAACCTTCCTAAAGAAAAACATTCGTTATTCAAAAGAAATTATTCAAACAGTTTTTTGTTTTCTTTTCTTTCTTTTCCATTTGTGATCAAATTATGGTTAGTACTAACGGTAGCACATTGCATCCACTTCCTCGTTATTAGTATTTTCTTACCAGCATTAACAACATTCGTTATTTCGTAACTATCCAATTAATGCTTAATAGTTTTAAAATTTACCACAAAAGACTACATTAACTGTCTTGTAAGCGCCAATAAGAATATAATTAAATAAGTATACAACGCCTGGAAGGAAGAAATGTGCTGCTGTTTGTCTTTCTATAATCATCAACGAAGAAATGAAAAAGAAAAATCGGACTCTGGTTTGATTGACAATTCTGAATGCAATTTATACATTCTTGACGCACACAAACATGGTGACAAACAAACAATACTAGGAGCCAATAGTAATTTGCTAAAATTTTTTTTTTTTTTTTTTTTTTGCAGGAATAGAGTTCTTATAGTTTTCGTTTCTAAAAAAGAAAAAAAAAAAAAAAATGAAGAAAAAAAACAAGTCAAACAAAAAAACAACAACAACAAAAAACAAATAGGTTTTCAGTTGTTCATAGACTAAGACGGATTAGAACAACTCGAGTATTTTATTTCAGCAGCTAATTTGTTCTCGGCGATGTTTGCTCCATAAAATATAACGATTGCAACAGATATTTTCATTTGAACCCATTTTCTAATGCGTATAATGTTTTTAAAATTTGTGTGGCATAAGACTCTCGTCTCTTTCTCTTGCGCTTCTTGTCACCAGTTCCAGCGACTTTTCCGCCTTTCTTACCAGCGCGCTTCTCGCCTTTTTTTGCCACCTTTGGCGCTTGTTTTCCTCCGGCTTTTGGTGCGTCAGATCATTTCGACGAGCTTAGCAGTGAAAGTTTTTTCTTCTTTGTTTTCATTGCATTGCAACTGGATTTAATTTAAAGTAGATTTGTGGTTTCCAACTTGATAACTTTTCCGTTCTACGCACTTCTATTGGTTTTTAAAAGATTACGTCATTTGAGCATTGTTTATTTCTTTTTTACTATTGGTTAAAAAACTCTTTTCTGTTTAACAAAAAGCCGCACGAGATCTCTAGTCTGTCAGTCTGTTTTCAGTAGAAAACAAAATGTTAGCACGTGGAAAAGGAGGAAAAGCTAAGGCTAAGAGTGGCTTTCTTCAGTTTCCTATTGGTCGTGTCTAATCTCATCGGTTTAGGCGCACCATCTACTTAGCTGGAGTTTTTGAAAACCTCTCCGCCGAAAATCTTACAGCTAGCTGGTAATGCTGCACGCGATAACCAGAGAGCCAGGATCATTCCTCGTCGTTTGCAGCTAGCTGTTCGCAACGACGAAGAAGTTAAACAAGCTGTTGTTTGGTGTTACAATCGCGAGCAGCGGTGTGTTGCCAAACATTCAGGCTATGTTGCAATCGTTCCAAAACGGCAATCTAAACAATACCAAAGGCTAATTTCATAGCTACACACCTGTTCAAAGATTATTGTTAAGGCATTGGAAACTTACGCGAAGTTGATTTGTAGACTTGCTGCAACTTATCAAAACATGCAATAATAGCTGTTTTCAAGTCATAAACTACAAGTCAAAAAATATACCAGAATCCAATATGAAATATACAAAAATGGATGGAAATTGTTACTATTGTTGTTACTATCATTACTGTTAGTTTGTTATTGCCATTACTTATTTTTTATGATTATTACTATTGTTATTATCGTTATTATCATTGCTGTTGGTATTATTATTAGTCTGTTATTGCTATCATCATCTTTTATTACCATTATTACGATTGTTATTATTTTCAATCTTACTATTATTATCATATTTTTATTATTGCGACTATTTTTTTTTCTTTCAACAATTATTACCATTATTGTTTTTTTATTACAGCCATTCATTGAATGATTTCTGGTGTTGCAGCCGTTCGATCACGCTTACTGGTTGCGACTAGATTTTCATTGATTTTATAAGAAAAAAAACAAAACAACAACAAAGAACTTTTGAACGAAATAAAATGTGTTTACACTTTTAGGAGGCTTTGTTTACCTTCTCACTGACAAATCTTCACTCGAGGATATATACATAACATATAAATACACATAAAACATACCTTTTCTCAAATACTCGTTTACGTCCAGTAACTCATAGAGGGCTGAGTGAGGGTTTTTTTTTTTGCATCTTTAAAGGGGGCGAGCGCGAACGCAGGCCCCCACTACCAGAAATTGTACGGTCGAGTTACCGACGTTAGCGGTAATCGCAGGGGTCAGCCCAGGCGAAGTGCAATGCAAGAGCCTCACCCTGGAAGAAGCCCCATGTTGATCAGGTTTACTTCCCCGTCAGGTAAGTATGCCTTTCCCGTTGTGTGGGGAGCCTCGGACGTGCCCCAATCTTCGCAATTGTGGTTTTTTGATTGGACCCTAACCGCATCGTTCCGTTTTTTTTTTTTTCTCTTTTTAATGGGCCGCACTCAGCAGTAGTGCAACGCCGAGGCAACCCGCGGTCAGGGCGAGGTAAACCTACGATCCCTTGACCAAATGCCAAAAATCAGATTAATATATGAGCCGGACTATGCCGGCGTACCAGATATTAAACTGATAAGAACAGATACTACACTTGATCTTAGCCATTAGGCCGAGAAGCGATACTTTTTCAACGAATTTGTGTGCTGGCTCCCTCCCTTTGAACGAAAAAACTTGTGGGCATTTGAATAAGTCGATGGGTAACTGTAAGTTTGAACAATGAAAACATGGGCTCGTTGTATGAAACTAAAACTGCAACAATTTCATTCTAAAACATTTGGGTTTTTTAACCTTCTTTCAGAAATAACCCAACTAACCAAGATTTAAAAATAACACTGGGCAGCAGCAGATTCAAATGCATAATGCGATCAAAAGCCAAGTTGAACAATCCAAAATCAACTCAAAATACTAGCGCCCCGACAGATTTTTTCTGTCAAAAAACATTTGGAGAACCTCTGTATTTAAATGTTCTTTTCATCTGTTGTAACGATGGTACTTTAATCCATCACCAAAACAGCAGAGCTTAGGAAGATTTGTTTGTCATTAGCCTCAAATAGCAATTTCTCACAAACTAAAATCTAAAAAACAAAGTTGAAGTTTAGAAATTTGGACGGTGTAAACTAATTTAAGACTTTAAACTGAGTAGCAAGAAATATTTTTGAAATATTTCTGTTTACATATAAATTAAACAAAGCATTTTATTGGAAGAAATGAACTCCTTAAATGTTTACTGACAAAAAGGTAAAACAATTTAAAAAAGTGACCTAAAACACTCAAAACATCAAACAACAAATGGAAAAGGACAAACTTATGACCCTAAATTACAGTTGACAGCATCATGTTAGCAAAAGTAATGCATGCATACACACAAACGTGCATACATACTTCCATACATACAATTTTCCATACATACATACATACATACATACATACATACATACATACATACAAACAAACTTCCATACATACATACATACATACATACATACATACATGCATGCATGCATGCATGCATGCATTGATACATATATTCATGCATCCATGCGTCATGCCAATACCTTAGGACATTTAAACAGTGCGCTCTCAGTCCTGGACCACAGATAACCATGGGACTGATAGAGATAGCACCATACTGGAAGATTTAGCTAGCCTTCATCATAATCAGGTGGAATGTCAACAAATTGATTTCTATTCATGCTAATAGCCACAGAGCCATACAGAAAACTGCAGGGAACTTTGCAATCGAGCAATTGTAGATTGTCAGGCCAACTAATGAATTTATGGCAGAGATAACGAAGAAAATCATGAAAAGCCTTGCACATCATATCTCGATTTTTCACAAACTCACAGAGTGTGGTGAATGGAAGAATGCAAAGTTTTTTTAAAAAATTTTACATATTGCCCAACCTAAATCAAGCCTAAAAATGTATTTGCTTAAATTATAGAACCTCAGGATTGATGGAGAACAAAGTTAAAAATATTATCTAGCAGACTTGGGTCAATTTCAATTGTAAATGTAATTGAATTACGATTACTTGAAATTTTAATAGCAACTGAATTACAATGACTTGCACTTGTAATTCACTTACAAGTCATATTATTACAATTACTTGTGACTGTACCTTATAAAATACAATAACAATTACTTCATGAAAATACATTTAATTACAATTAAGTTACAGCCACAATTGAGCCAAGTCTGATGCTAACCTAACTTAACCCTTAACCAACCTTGCCCCAGAACCATATGTACACTCAAAATTCAGTACTTTCGACATTTTATTTTCAATGCTTAGACTTGCTACCTGAGGCTGGGTTAATTTTAACAGAAACTCTGTAAAACATTGAAAAGCCATGTTATGAAAAAGCCAAACAAAAGGTTTGATTCAAAGTGCATTGAACATGCCATTTTTTAAAAAAAAAATTGTCACGTATCTTTCATCAAACTAAAGGATTGTTTTAAAGAAGTGGACAGATTGTCCATTGAAAAGTATCCCTAATTGACCATTCATTTGTTGGCCTTGTGTCAGTTTAACTGTAAAAGAAATAAAGCTGTGAACAAACTAGAAGAAGAAATTCTCAGAAAGATGCTTCTTCTGTTTCACTCACCGATACGAGCGAGAAGAACTCCTCACTTTTCCTCGCTCACTGGGATGCTCTTGTGAGTAGCAGTAGTAGGAGTAGTAGCAGTGGTAGTGCAGATTTTAATACAGATATTTCAGGAACTCAAGACGGACTCTGAAAGTCTCTTGTGACTACCCCTAAAAATGCAAATTTATTTCTAAGCATTATTTTTTTTTTTAATCAGGAACTATTTTTAAGTATTTTTGAAGACTTGAGAGAGTAAAGTGTACAAAACAGTAGTGGCTAAACTGCTTCAAGTTTTAAAATATAAGGTAGAAAACATTGAAAATAAGTAGCGCAGTACTTTTTGTTACTTAAAGCATTCTTGATAAATGATAAAAACTTAAATGGAACTCCTCTAAACTCACTTGTCTTGGTTTTGTCTTAGATACTCTTTTCTTCCATTTTTTTTTTTTTTTTTTTTTTTAATTCGAAACAAACCAAACCAAAAGCACCTTTACGGCTCCTTGACGCTAGGCCGACACCAATAACTTTAGTAGGACTGCGCGTAACCACTACACCGTTGTTAAACTAAGATCGTAGTAACTAAGTAACTAAGTTAAACTAAATTCGTGGAGCGTAGTAACTCCTTCAGTTTACCTGTCAGTTAAATGATGAAAAGTGTACGCGATCATTCGATCTTAGGCTTTTTTTTTTTTATTTGATTGTTCCCCTTCCCGAAACCCCGAAATGAACGAAATACGATTGGCAAGTATTTGATGCATACCTTAATACACAGTGACTAAAATGTAGTATGTGTTTTTTCCGTGCCCAGCGAATGGTCGGAAGATAGTGCATGCTTTTAGATATCTTAGAGCTTGCGGTTTCATACTAGTGCCCAAGCCTTTGTGTGATTCTTTTTTAAAAAAAAGCAGAAGTTAGATTTTTTGCATTTAATGACAAAAAAAACAAAAATTTTAGCAAGATCTAATGATTAAATCTGAATAATGATTTTTAAAAACCATGTTCTGCCTCAGTTGCACATAAAATGGTCATATTCTAATCAAGAAGTAGTTAAGCTCTCTCAATCTTTTATTTTCTGCAACCTTCCTAAAGAAAAACATTCGTTATTCAAAAGAAATTATTCAAACAGTTTTTTGTTTTCTTTTCTTTCTTTTCCATTTGTGATCAAATTATGGTTAGTACTAACGGTAGCACATTGCATCCACTTCCTCGTTATTAGTATTTTCTTACCAGCATTAACAACATTCGTTATTTCGTAACTATCCAATTAATGCTTAATAGTTTTAAAATTTACCACAAAAGACTACATTAACTGTCTTGTAAGCGCCAATAAGAATATAATTAAATAAGTATACAACGCCTGGAAGGAAGAAATGTGCTGCTGTTTGTCTTTCTATAATCATCAACGAAGAAATGAAAAAGAAAAATCGGACTCTGGTTTGATTGACAATTCTGAATGCAATTTATACATTCTTGACGCACACAAACATGGTGACAAACAAACAATACTAGGAGCCAATAGTAATTTGCTAAAATTTTTTTTTTTTTTTTTTTTTTGCAGGAATAGAGTTCTTATAGTTTTCGTTTCTAAAAAAGAAAAAAAAAAAAAAAATGAAGAAAAAAAACAAGTCAAACAAAAAAACAACAACAACAAAAAACAAATAGGTTTTCAGTTGTTCATAGACTAAGACGGATTAGAACAACTCGAGTATTTTATTTCAGCAGCTAATTTGTTCTCGGCGATGTTTGCTCCATAAAATATAACGATTGCAACAGATATTTTCATTTGAACCCATTTTCTAATGCGTATAATGTTTTTAAAATTTGTGTGGCATAAGACTCTCGTCTCTTTCTCTTGCGCTTCTTGTCACCAGTTCCAGCGACTTTTCCGCCTTTCTTACCAGCGCGCTTCTCGCCTTTTTTTGCCACCTTTGGCGCTTGTTTTCCTCCGGCTTTTGGTGCGTCAGATCATTTCGACGAGCTTAGCAGTGAAAGTTTTTTCTTCTTTGTTTTCATTGCATTGCAACTGGATTTAATTTAAAGTAGATTTGTGGTTTCCAACTTGATAACTTTTCCGTTCTACGCACTTCTATTGGTTTTTAAAAGATTACGTCATTTGAGCATTGTTTATTTCTTTTTTACTATTGGTTAAAAAACTCTTTTCTGTTTAACAAAAAGCCGCACGAGATCTCTAGTCTGTCAGTCTGTTTTCAGTAGAAAACAAAATGTTAGCACGTGGAAAAGGAGGAAAAGCTAAGGCTAAGAGTGGCTTTCTTCAGTTTCCTATTGGTCGTGTCTAATCTCATCGGTTTAGGCGCACCATCTACTTAGCTGGAGTTTTTGAAAACCTCTCCGCCGAAAATCTTACAGCTAGCTGGTAATGCTGCACGCGATAACCAGAGAGCCAGGATCATTCCTCGTCGTTTGCAGCTAGCTGTTCGCAACGACGAAGAAGTTAAACAAGCTGTTGTTTGGTGTTACAATCGCGAGCAGCGGTGTGTTGCCAAACATTCAGGCTATGTTGCAATCGTTCCAAAACGGCAATCTAAACAATACCAAAGGCTAATTTCATAGCTACACACCTGTTCAAAGATTATTGTTAAGGCATTGGAAACTTACGCGAAGTTGATTTGTAGACTTGCTGCAACTTATCAAAACATGCAATAATAGCTGTTTTCAAGTCATAAACTACAAGTCAAAAAATATACCAGAATCCAATATGAAATATACAAAAATGGATGGAAATTGTTACTATTGTTGTTACTATCATTACTGTTAGTTTGTTATTGCCATTACTTATTTTTTATGATTATTACTATTGTTATTATCGTTATTATCATTGCTGTTGGTATTATTATTAGTCTGTTATTGCTATCATCATCTTTTATTACCATTATTACGATTGTTATTATTTTCAATCTTACTATTATTATCATATTTTTATTATTGCGACTATTTTTTTTTCTTTCAACAATTATTACCATTATTGTTTTTTTATTACAGCCATTCATTGAATGATTTCTGGTGTTGCAGCCGTTCGATCACGCTTACTGGTTGCGACTAGATTTTCATTGATTTTATAAGAAAAAAAACAAAACAACAACAAAGAACTTTTGAACGAAATAAAATGTGTTTACACTTTTAGGAGGCTTTGTTTACCTTCTCACTGACAAATCTTCACTCGAGGATATATACATAACATATAAATACACATAAAACATACCTTTTCTCAAATACTCGTTTACGTCCAGTAACTCATAGAGGGCTGAGTGAGGGTTTTTTTTTTTGCATCTTTAAAGGGGGCGAGCGCGAACGCAGGCCCCCACTACCAGAAATTGTACGGTCGAGTTACCGACGTTAGCGGTAATCGCAGGGGTCAGCCCAGGCGAAGTGCAATGCAAGAGCCTCACCCTGGAAGAAGCCCCATGTTGATCAGGTTTACTTCCCCGTCAGGTAAGTATGCCTTTCCCGTTGTGTGGGGAGCCTCGGACGTGCCCCAATCTTCGCAATTGTGGTTTTTTGATTGGACCCTAACCGCATCGTTCCGTTTTTTTTTTTTTCTCTTTTTAATGGGCCGCACTCAGCAGTAGTGCAACGCCGAGGCAACCCGCGGTCAGGGCGAGGTAAACCTACGATCCCTTGACCAAATGCCAAAAATCAGATTAATATATGAGCCGGACTATGCCGGCGTACCAGATATTAAACTGATAAGAACAGATACTACACTTGAGGTATTGGGTATTTATTGCCTCCTCCGGCAGATGCCTTGCAGAGGTGTCCGAAAAATGTTACAATGGATATTATTTACAAATAATGGTCCACTGCTCCATGACCGGACACGAATAGGACTTTACATGACTGAACAAGCGCAGGACTAAATCACGAAACAAAACACACGGACGCCGAGGTACGATGCCATATGGCTTAGGACATAAAAACATAAAAAATCGAAAAAGCGAAAAAACGGAAAAACGAGAGAGACGCTACAAACACTGAAATACGAAAAAACGAAAAAAAAAACGAAAAAAAAGAAAATTTTTTAATTCAATTAGTATCTGGGTATTTCTTTTAGCTCAGATAGATGTTTAAATTCGTGTCTAAATTTAGTTTGAGATCTGCATCCCAGATACTTCGAGACTCTATGAGAAAGTCGTCCAGTGTGTTATTTTGTTTCGCGAATTCTTTTTCTTCATAAATAATATTTTTTAGCCTGCACTGAAACTCTATGAGTAGTTTCAGTCTTGTAAAAGTCGAACGGTCATGGAACGACCTCATTCTATTACAATATATGGTATAAATCAACTCGTTTAAAATTCTTTTTCCAAGGTTAAAAATATTTACATTCTCTGCGTGTGAGAATAAGAAAAATTTAAAGGTGTTTTCGAAGGCAGGCTGCGGAGTATAGATTTTGTTTAGAATGGATATGGCGTATTTTATGAGGGGTTGAGCTTTTTCGCATGAGTATATCATGTGCGCTAATGTTTCCTTCGCTTTCATGCACTGTGGACACAGGTCATCCGGGGCATGTCCTCTTTTCTTAAAGATGGAGTTGGTAGGAATAGCGAAGTGTATTATTTTGTATTTTACCTCGTCAGCTTTGTTGTTGGTGGTGTTTTTGTGCACGTTTAAGAATAGTCGAGCCCATTCTTTTTGAGTTGTGCCTCTCATGCTGTCGGTAAAATAAAGGTTCCATTTGTGGTAGTGTGTTGGAACGCTGTGATGTTTCTTAGCGGATATAATACGATACACGTTTTTAGGCGTGAGCTCGCGGAAAGAGATGTCGGATGAGCCGTTGATCCTGAGATGCATTTTGGCTCTGCGGTGGTCGTAGTTTTGATGTTGGGTGTTTATTTTATCTCTCCACTGCTGAGGGATCGACATGATGACTTTGTTGAGATGTTTTTCGGTCAATCCAGTGAGCTCGCAGTTTAGAAAGCCAGGAACAAACACTTTTGCTACGTCCGCAATGAGATGGATGTTTCGCTGTTTAGAGAGTGGTGTTGTTTTAAGAGCGTTGTTGTGATGGCGTATGTGGGGGTTATGGTATATGGGCTGATTCAGAATTTCCTCGATGGTTAGGTTTGTGATGGCGCAGTTCTGATAGATGGTGGCCCAGTGTTTCGCCATTTGCCGGTAGTATGGTGGCAAAGTTTTGAGCGAAGTGTGCGAGTGGGCGGTGAGAAAGATGCGCTCACCCTGGGAGGCGTCTCTATATCTGTCAAAGATGAAAGTGGCTGTGTCTCTCCAAGCTCCATTGAGATCGTGGTTGAAGAACTTGGAGAGCCAGCTCACTTGGATGGAGACGAGTTTGTCGCGGATGTTTACGATGTTAAGTCCGCCTTTCTGAATGGGAAGTTTGGATACTAAGTTGTTGGTTTTTATGGAGGAGTTGTTCCATAGGAACTTCTCAATTTTGCTTTCGAGCAGCTTGATCTTACGCTTGCTTGGCAGCGGGATGGTGAACGCTAAGTGCCAAAGGTTGCTCAGTATGGTCTGGTTAATGGCTATGGCTTTGCCTTTGAAAGACAAATGGAGCTTCTTCCAGCGGAGTATTTTTTTGTCGAGTTGCTCGATGCACTCGTTCCACTGGGTGTTTCGAACGTGAGGCGAGTTGGTGAAGACCACTCCGAGGCTCTTAAGAGAGTGGCCGTCCCACGTGAAGTTTAGATAGTTAGGTTTGCTCTCGTTTCTATTGCGGCCGAGCCACAGACCTTGGCACTTTGGGATGTTGAGTTTAGCGCCTGTCGCTTTTTTGTTAAGTTTGAGAGCTTTGCCAAGCGCAGTGATGGATTTGTCGCCGGTAATGTAAAAGACGGTGTCATCGGCGTATTGCTGCAGCTTGGTTTCATGTCCATTTATGGTAATGCCTCTGATGTTATTATTCTGACGTACGTAGCAGGCGAATATCTCAGCCTGTATGACGTAGAGGATCATTGATAAAGGACAGCCTTGCCTGACTCCTCTTAGTATCTGAAACTTTTCAGACGTGAAGCCGTTTATTTTGAGGCGCGCGTTAATGTCGTAATAGATGGTTTTTATGATGTTAACGAACTTAGCGCTAAAGCCGAATTTGTCTAAACAGTCGAACAGAAAGTTTCTGTCCACTCTGTCGAACGCTTTCACCTGATCTATTGAGATGATAGACGCGTCGAGATGGCAATCATTTGCTATTTGAATGACATCCCTTGTGTAGGCTAGGTTGTGATAAATTGTCCTGTGCGGCACGCACGCGGTTTGGTCTTCGCTTAATATTGTTGCCAGCACAGGTTTTAGCCTATTTGCAATTATTTTAGTTAGGATCTTATAATCTGTATTCAGGAGGGAGATTGGTCGCCAATTAGAAATGTCGCACTTGTCGCCTTTTTTGTAGATGCAGGATATGAGCGCCTCTTTTTGCGAGGTCGTCATTTCGTTTTTGCTAACAACCTCGTTTAACATGGAAACGATGGCATCTCCCAAGACGTTGAAGTGGGTCTTGTAGAACTCGACGGTTAGGCCGTCGGGTCCAGGAGATTTGTTGTTAGTCATGCCTTGGAGGGCCGAATTGACTTCCTTTAGCGTGATGGGCTCGCTTAGCGCATGCTGTTGAAAGTCGCTTATCCTGTTCACCTCGACGCGATCTAAAAGACGCTTTTGGTGTATAGGGCTGTTTTTGCTCTCCTTGTACAAGTGTTTGTAAAACCTTTCAAATTCCTTAATAATTTCCTCGGTGGTTGATTTTTCAATTCCGTTCTTATCCTTAATGCGCGTGACGACTTGCTTAGCAATTTTCGTCTTCTCAAGCTGAAAAAAGAAGTTGTTGCATTTTTCGCCGAGAGTGCGCCATTTGATTTTAGCACGAACAGCTGCACCGTGCGCTCTATTCATTTCAAATTGCTCTAATTTTATTTTCAGTTCTGCGCTTAAGTTACGCATGTTGGTGTTGCAATGCGCTTTTTTAAGTGCGTTTCGCAGTTGCTTTTTTAGTTTAAATTCAGCAACGCGTTTGCTCTTCGCCTCAGATCTGCTAAAAGTTTGGGAAAGAGTTTTTAAGGCGTTTTTAAGTTCGTCCCACTCTTCTCGCTTGTTTGTGGAGTTTACCGTTTTTTCGTTAAAGTCGGTGATTAGTTTTACGACTTGTTCGTTGTATTGCGGGTTTTTGAGATGTTTTCTGTTCAGTATCCACACAGTCTTGCCGATGTCCAGTGAGTTTAAGCTTATGGTAACCTCGACTCCGTTCTGATGGTCAGAGAATGTCATCGGTTCGTGCTTAATGTCAGTGAACTGGCGTAGATGTTTGCTGGTGTAGATTCTGTCCAGTCTCGCATACGAAATGTTGTTGGTGGCTTTGTATGTAAACTCTTGTCCGTGGGGGTTAAAAACTCTCCAAAGGTCTTCTACATTTAAGAGGTTCAAGAGCTTTTTAAATTTTTCGCTCGAAGCGCATTTCTTACGCGTTAGTTGAGGGTGTCTGTCTAGTTCGTTTAAGACCATGTTAAAATCGCCCCCTAAAATTATCGCGTAGTTTTCAGCGTTTAGGTTTTTAAATTTCGCAGCGAGGCATTCCCAAAGGAGCTTTCGTGCGTTTTCTTGATCGCGCGATTGTCCGGACGTAGCGTACACATTAATTATTAAAAATTTCTGCGACTTAACTTCGATGATAATATAGTTAAAACGCCCGTGCGCATCCTCAAATTTTTCTATTAGCTGAAAGTTGATATTATTTCCCTGATGTAAAATTAGAGTGCCTCCTGAATGGTTGCGACCTGCGGAGAAAAATCCTGCGTGTTTCCATTTCGCTAGGAACTCCTTCGCCTGGTCGTTATTTAGATGCGTCTCTTGCAGTAAAATGAAGTCATGACGCATTTTCTGGAGTTTGTGGATCATTATTTTCTGCTTTTTAACATCAATAAGACCACAAACATTTGCTGAAAAAATACGTACTGACTCCATTCTTACAGAGTATTTTAAACAAATTTTGCTCTCGAAATCCAAAGTTTTTAAGGAACTTCGAATTCGATTTTGGAATGTGCGCGTGGTATGATTGCGACATAGCACAGATGGTTCGTAATGAATAATTGATGAGAAAGCGTGGTGAGAATTTTCTAGTAGAACAGAAACGAGAAAATAAAAAGTAAGAGAAGTGAAAAAGATGGAGAAAAAGAAAAGAAGCGAAATAAACGGCCATTTAATGAAATATGAATTTGTGAATGTTTTGACGCTTTATGAGATGAGTGTGTGTGCTTAAAGATTTACAATCACGCAATTTTATAACCACAAAATAGCGAAGAAATAAACAAAGGTAAGTCTCCCAAAAAATAAAAAATAAAAGGAGGAAGTTTACCTTTGAACTTTCTTAATGTCTTTTTTCTGAGGCGTCGGTGGGGGCGCCATTCGTTTGGCAGTGGCTTTTTCGGTACGGGATTCGTTATCGTCCGTGACCTTTTTAATTGTTTTTACGTCCACAGTTTTCCACCCCTCTTCTCGTGTGTCTTTCTCTTCTTTTCTTCTGGAGCTACCTGCCTCGTTGATTTCAGCATCCAGGTCCATTAGTTTCTGAACCATTCTTTCCGTCTCGATGTTGGTGGTTTCAAGAGCGGTGATGCTTTGACTCTCTTCGTCAACGAGGACTCGGATTTCTTTCACGAACTTTTCTTGTTCTACCGTCTGCTTCATTTCGATTTCTTTCTCAGTTGGTTTCGCAGAAGGTTTTTTAGCGTTGCTAGCTTTTGCAACGGTGATCGCTTCAGGTGTAGTATTAGAAGTTTGAGGAGTTTGTTGAACACATCTTTGTTGTGGAGGATGTGAAGCACCACATTTTTCACAGAGAAAAGATTTCCCTGCAAAGTAGAGTGCGATTTTGACCCCTTCGATCTCAATGTGGTGTGGTATTTCATTGAGTTTTACCGATGGACGAATTCGGAAGAGTCGTCTCCCATCTTTCAGGATAGGGTTGAATCGGTAGCTGGTGTGTGTGATGGAGTACACTTCAGCTGCGAAGGGTTTAATTTGCTCTAGTATTTCATCGTCTTCAACTAGAGGGTCACACTTGATGGTAATAAGGAAGCCGATTTCGCTTCGGACTTTCGATGTGACTTTTCGGTTGCAGCCGGAGATGGTAAGTTCCGAGTCTGCAAGCAACTGGGCATCGGTTTTCGTTCGGAGTTCAGCGATCCAATTTCCTCGGTTGGCGTAGGTGAGGCTGATCAGCTTATTCGGTCCGACAACTTTCGCAATCTTCTGTTCGAGTTCTTTCGCTCGCATTTCTTGATAACTTCGGTTGAAGTGTTCTTTCGGGTCCATGTGGATGTTGAGGTCGATGATTCGTTCCTGTCTTTCAGTCTTGCTTCCGACGGTTTTTGCGTAGGATGCCATGTTGCAGGAGAATAAAAGTAAAAAAAAAAAAAAGCAAAAAAAGTTTAAAAACAAAACGAAAAAAGTTCGTCAAAGTCTGTACTCTTGTTACGGAGCAGCCGATGACAAACGTCGATTTTCTTTAAGAGTGGCGAAGAAGCTTTGTAGAATAACTAAATAATCTATTGAGCTAAAAATTCACCAAAAGATACTACACTTGATCTTAGCCATTAGGCCGAGAAGCGATACTTTTTCAACGAATTTGTGTGCTGGCTCCCTCCCTTTGAACGAAAAAACTTGTGGGCATTTGAATAAGTCGATGGGTAACTGTAAGTTTGAACAATGAAAACATGGGCTCGTTGTATGAAACTAAAACTGCAACAATTTCATTCTAAAACATTTGGGTTTTTTAACCTTCTTTCAGAAATAACCCAACTAACCAAGATTTAAAAATAACACTGGGCAGCAGCAGATTCAAATGCATAATGCGATCAAAAGCCAAGTTGAACAATCCAAAATCAACTCAAAATACTAGCGCCCCGACAGATTTTTTCTGTCAAAAAACATTTGGAGAACCTCTGTATTTAAATGTTCTTTTCATCTGTTGTAACGATGGTACTTTAATCCATCACCAAAACAGCAGAGCTTAGGAAGATTTGTTTGTCATTAGCCTCAAATAGCAATTTCTCACAAACTAAAATCTAAAAAACAAAGTTGAAGTTTAGAAATTTGGACGGTGTAAACTAATTTAAGACTTTAAACTGAGTAGCAAGAAATATTTTTGAAATATTTCTGTTTACATATAAATTAAACAAAGCATTTTATTGGAAGAAATGAACTCCTTAAATGTTTACTGACAAAAAGGTAAAACAATTTAAAAAAGTGACCTAAAACACTCAAAACATCAAACAACAAATGGAAAAGGACAAACTTATGACCCTAAATTACAGTTGACAGCATCATGTTAGCAAAAGTAATGCATGCATACACACAAACGTGCATACATACTTCCATACATACAATTTTCCATACATACATACATACATACATACATACATACATACATACATACAAACAAACTTCCATACATACATACATACATACATACATACATACATGCATGCATGCATGCATGCATGCATTGATACATATATTCATGCATCCATGCGTCATGCCAATACCTTAGGACATTTAAACAGTGCGCTCTCAGTCCTGGACCACAGATAACCATGGGACTGATAGAGATAGCACCATACTGGAAGATTTAGCTAGCCTTCATCATAATCAGGTGGAATGTCAACAAATTGATTTCTATTCATGCTAATAGCCACAGAGCCATACAGAAAACTGCAGGGAACTTTGCAATCGAGCAATTGTAGATTGTCAGGCCAACTAATGAATTTATGGCAGAGATAACGAAGAAAATCATGAAAAGCCTTGCACATCATATCTCGATTTTTCACAAACTCACAGAGTGTGGTGAATGGAAGAATGCAAAGTTTTTTTAAAAAATTTTACATATTGCCCAACCTAAATCAAGCCTAAAAATGTATTTGCTTAAATTATAGAACCTCAGGATTGATGGAGAACAAAGTTAAAAATATTATCTAGCAGACTTGGGTCAATTTCAATTGTAAATGTAATTGAATTACGATTACTTGAAATTTTAATAGCAACTGAATTACAATGACTTGCACTTGTAATTCACTTACAAGTCATATTATTACAATTACTTGTGACTGTACCTTATAAAATACAATAACAATTACTTCATGAAAATACATTTAATTACAATTAAGTTACAGCCACAATTGAGCCAAGTCTGATGCTAACCTAACTTAACCCTTAACCAACCTTGCCCCAGAACCATATGTACACTCAAAATTCAGTACTTTCGACATTTTATTTTCAATGCTTAGACTTGCTACCTGAGGCTGGGTTAATTTTAACAGAAACTCTGTAAAACATTGAAAAGCCATGTTATGAAAAAGCCAAACAAAAGGTTTGATTCAAAGTGCATTGAACATGCCATTTTTTAAAAAAAAAATTGTCACGTATCTTTCATCAAACTAAAGGATTGTTTTAAAGAAGTGGACAGATTGTCCATTGAAAAGTATCCCTAATTGACCATTCATTTGTTGGCCTTGTGTCAGTTTAACTGTAAAAGAAATAAAGCTGTGAACAAACTAGAAGAAGAAATTCTCAGAAAGATGCTTCTTCTGTTTCACTCACCGATACGAGCGAGAAGAACTCCTCACTTTTCCTCGCTCACTGGGATGCTCTTGTGAGTAGCAGTAGTAGGAGTAGTAGCAGTGGTAGTGCAGATTTTAATACAGATATTTCAGGAACTCAAGACGGACTCTGAAAGTCTCTTGTGACTACCCCTAAAAATGCAAATTTATTTCTAAGCATTATTTTTTTTTTTAATCAGGAACTATTTTTAAGTATTTTTGAAGACTTGAGAGAGTAAAGTGTACAAAACAGTAGTGGCTAAACTGCTTCAAGTTTTAAAATATAAGGTAGAAAACATTGAAAATAAGTAGCGCAGTACTTTTTGTTACTTAAAGCATTCTTGATAAATGATAAAAACTTAAATGGAACTCCTCTAAACTCACTTGTCTTGGTTTTGTCTTAGATACTCTTTTCTTCCATTTTTTTTTTTTTTTTTTTTTTTAATTCGAAACAAACCAAACCAAAAGCACCTTTACGGCTCCTTGACGCTAGGCCGACACCAATAACTTTAGTAGGACTGCGCGTAACCACTACACCGTTGTTAAACTAAGATCGTAGTAACTAAGTAACTAAGTTAAACTAAATTCGTGGAGCGTAGTAACTCCTTCAGTTTACCTGTCAGTTAAATGATGAAAAGTGTACGCGATCATTCGATCTTAGGCTTTTTTTTTTTTATTTGATTGTTCCCCTTCCCGAAACCCCGAAATGAACGAAATACGATTGGCAAGTATTTGATGCATACCTTAATACACAGTGACTAAAATGTAGTATGTGTTTTTTCCGTGCCCAGCGAATGGTCGGAAGATAGTGCATGCTTTTAGATATCTTAGAGCTTGCGGTTTCATACTAGTGCCCAAGCCTTTGTGTGATTCTTTTTTAAAAAAAAGCAGAAGTTAGATTTTTTGCATTTAATGACAAAAAAAACAAAAATTTTAGCAAGATCTAATGATTAAATCTGAATAATGATTTTTAAAAACCATGTTCTGCCTCAGTTGCACATAAAATGGTCATATTCTAATCAAGAAGTAGTTAAGCTCTCTCAATCTTTTATTTTCTGCAACCTTCCTAAAGAAAAACATTCGTTATTCAAAAGAAATTATTCAAACAGTTTTTTGTTTTCTTTTCTTTCTTTTCCATTTGTGATCAAATTATGGTTAGTACTAACGGTAGCACATTGCATCCACTTCCTCGTTATTAGTATTTTCTTACCAGCATTAACAACATTCGTTATTTCGTAACTATCCAATTAATGCTTAATAGTTTTAAAATTTACCACAAAAGACTACATTAACTGTCTTGTAAGCGCCAATAAGAATATAATTAAATAAGTATACAACGCCTGGAAGGAAGAAATGTGCTGCTGTTTGTCTTTCTATAATCATCAACGAAGAAATGAAAAAGAAAAATCGGACTCTGGTTTGATTGACAATTCTGAATGCAATTTATACATTCTTGACGCACACAAACATGGTGACAAACAAACAATACTAGGAGCCAATAGTAATTTGCTAAAATTTTTTTTTTTTTTTTTTTTTTGCAGGAATAGAGTTCTTATAGTTTTCGTTTCTAAAAAAGAAAAAAAAAAAAAAAATGAAGAAAAAAAACAAGTCAAACAAAAAAACAACAACAACAAAAAACAAATAGGTTTTCAGTTGTTCATAGACTAAGACGGATTAGAACAACTCGAGTATTTTATTTCAGCAGCTAATTTGTTCTCGGCGATGTTTGCTCCATAAAATATAACGATTGCAACAGATATTTTCATTTGAACCCATTTTCTAATGCGTATAATGTTTTTAAAATTTGTGTGGCATAAGACTCTCGTCTCTTTCTCTTGCGCTTCTTGTCACCAGTTCCAGCGACTTTTCCGCCTTTCTTACCAGCGCGCTTCTCGCCTTTTTTTGCCACCTTTGGCGCTTGTTTTCCTCCGGCTTTTGGTGCGTCAGATCATTTCGACGAGCTTAGCAGTGAAAGTTTTTTCTTCTTTGTTTTCATTGCATTGCAACTGGATTTAATTTAAAGTAGATTTGTGGTTTCCAACTTGATAACTTTTCCGTTCTACGCACTTCTATTGGTTTTTAAAAGATTACGTCATTTGAGCATTGTTTATTTCTTTTTTACTATTGGTTAAAAAACTCTTTTCTGTTTAACAAAAAGCCGCACGAGATCTCTAGTCTGTCAGTCTGTTTTCAGTAGAAAACAAAATGTTAGCACGTGGAAAAGGAGGAAAAGCTAAGGCTAAGAGTGGCTTTCTTCAGTTTCCTATTGGTCGTGTCTAATCTCATCGGTTTAGGCGCACCATCTACTTAGCTGGAGTTTTTGAAAACCTCTCCGCCGAAAATCTTACAGCTAGCTGGTAATGCTGCACGCGATAACCAGAGAGCCAGGATCATTCCTCGTCGTTTGCAGCTAGCTGTTCGCAACGACGAAGAAGTTAAACAAGCTGTTGTTTGGTGTTACAATCGCGAGCAGCGGTGTGTTGCCAAACATTCAGGCTATGTTGCAATCGTTCCAAAACGGCAATCTAAACAATACCAAAGGCTAATTTCATAGCTACACACCTGTTCAAAGATTATTGTTAAGGCATTGGAAACTTACGCGAAGTTGATTTGTAGACTTGCTGCAACTTATCAAAACATGCAATAATAGCTGTTTTCAAGTCATAAACTACAAGTCAAAAAATATACCAGAATCCAATATGAAATATACAAAAATGGATGGAAATTGTTACTATTGTTGTTACTATCATTACTGTTAGTTTGTTATTGCCATTACTTATTTTTTATGATTATTACTATTGTTATTATCGTTATTATCATTGCTGTTGGTATTATTATTAGTCTGTTATTGCTATCATCATCTTTTATTACCATTATTACGATTGTTATTATTTTCAATCTTACTATTATTATCATATTTTTATTATTGCGACTATTTTTTTTTCTTTCAACAATTATTACCATTATTGTTTTTTTATTACAGCCATTCATTGAATGATTTCTGGTGTTGCAGCCGTTCGATCACGCTTACTGGTTGCGACTAGATTTTCATTGATTTTATAAGAAAAAAAACAAAACAACAACAAAGAACTTTTGAACGAAATAAAATGTGTTTACACTTTTAGGAGGCTTTGTTTACCTTCTCACTGACAAATCTTCACTCGAGGATATATACATAACATATAAATACACATAAAACATACCTTTTCTCAAATACTCGTTTACGTCCAGTAACTCATAGAGGGCTGAGTGAGGGTTTTTTTTTTTGCATCTTTAAAGGGGGCGAGCGCGAACGCAGGCCCCCACTACCAGAAATTGTACGGTCGAGTTACCGACGTTAGCGGTAATCGCAGGGGTCAGCCCAGGCGAAGTGCAATGCAAGAGCCTCACCCTGGAAGAAGCCCCATGTTGATCAGGTTTACTTCCCCGTCAGGTAAGTATGCCTTTCCCGTTGTGTGGGGAGCCTCGGACGTGCCCCAATCTTCGCAATTGTGGTTTTTTGATTGGACCCTAACCGCATCGTTCCGTTTTTTTTTTTTTCTCTTTTTAATGGGCCGCACTCAGCAGTAGTGCAACGCCGAGGCAACCCGCGGTCAGGGCGAGGTAAACCTACGATCCCTTGACCAAATGCCAAAAATCAGATTAATATATGAGCCGGACTATGCCGGCGTACCAGATATTAAACTGATAAGAACAGATACTACACTTGATCTTAGCCATTAGGCCGAGAAGCGATACTTTTTCAACGAATTTGTGTGCTGGCTCCCTCCCTTTGAACGAAAAAACTTGTGGGCATTTGAATAAGTCGATGGGTAACTGTAAGTTTGAACAATGAAAACATGGGCTCGTTGTATGAAACTAAAACTGCAACAATTTCATTCTAAAACATTTGGGTTTTTTAACCTTCTTTCAGAAATAACCCAACTAACCAAGATTTAAAAATAACACTGGGCAGCAGCAGATTCAAATGCATAATGCGATCAAAAGCCAAGTTGAACAATCCAAAATCAACTCAAAATACTAGCGCCCCGACAGATTTTTTCTGTCAAAAAACATTTGGAGAACCTCTGTATTTAAATGTTCTTTTCATCTGTTGTAACGATGGTACTTTAATCCATCACCAAAACAGCAGAGCTTAGGAAGATTTGTTTGTCATTAGCCTCAAATAGCAATTTCTCACAAACTAAAATCTAAAAAACAAAGTTGAAGTTTAGAAATTTGGACGGTGTAAACTAATTTAAGACTTTAAACTGAGTAGCAAGAAATATTTTTGAAATATTTCTGTTTACATATAAATTAAACAAAGCATTTTATTGGAAGAAATGAACTCCTTAAATGTTTACTGACAAAAAGGTAAAACAATTTAAAAAAGTGACCTAAAACACTCAAAACATCAAACAACAAATGGAAAAGGACAAACTTATGACCCTAAATTACAGTTGACAGCATCATGTTAGCAAAAGTAATGCATGCATACACACAAACGTGCATACATACTTCCATACATACAATTTTCCATACATACATACATACATACATACATACATACATACATACATACAAACAAACTTCCATACATACATACATACATACATACATACATACATGCATGCATGCATGCATGCATGCATTGATACATATATTCATGCATCCATGCGTCATGCCAATACCTTAGGACATTTAAACAGTGCGCTCTCAGTCCTGGACCACAGATAACCATGGGACTGATAGAGATAGCACCATACTGGAAGATTTAGCTAGCCTTCATCATAATCAGGTGGAATGTCAACAAATTGATTTCTATTCATGCTAATAGCCACAGAGCCATACAGAAAACTGCAGGGAACTTTGCAATCGAGCAATTGTAGATTGTCAGGCCAACTAATGAATTTATGGCAGAGATAACGAAGAAAATCATGAAAAGCCTTGCACATCATATCTCGATTTTTCACAAACTCACAGAGTGTGGTGAATGGAAGAATGCAAAGTTTTTTTAAAAAATTTTACATATTGCCCAACCTAAATCAAGCCTAAAAATGTATTTGCTTAAATTATAGAACCTCAGGATTGATGGAGAACAAAGTTAAAAATATTATCTAGCAGACTTGGGTCAATTTCAATTGTAAATGTAATTGAATTACGATTACTTGAAATTTTAATAGCAACTGAATTACAATGACTTGCACTTGTAATTCACTTACAAGTCATATTATTACAATTACTTGTGACTGTACCTTATAAAATACAATAACAATTACTTCATGAAAATACATTTAATTACAATTAAGTTACAGCCACAATTGAGCCAAGTCTGATGCTAACCTAACTTAACCCTTAACCAACCTTGCCCCAGAACCATATGTACACTCAAAATTCAGTACTTTCGACATTTTATTTTCAATGCTTAGACTTGCTACCTGAGGCTGGGTTAATTTTAACAGAAACTCTGTAAAACATTGAAAAGCCATGTTATGAAAAAGCCAAACAAAAGGTTTGATTCAAAGTGCATTGAACATGCCATTTTTTAAAAAAAAAATTGTCACGTATCTTTCATCAAACTAAAGGATTGTTTTAAAGAAGTGGACAGATTGTCCATTGAAAAGTATCCCTAATTGACCATTCATTTGTTGGCCTTGTGTCAGTTTAACTGTAAAAGAAATAAAGCTGTGAACAAACTAGAAGAAGAAATTCTCAGAAAGATGCTTCTTCTGTTTCACTCACCGATACGAGCGAGAAGAACTCCTCACTTTTCCTCGCTCACTGGGATGCTCTTGTGAGTAGCAGTAGTAGGAGTAGTAGCAGTGGTAGTGCAGATTTTAATACAGATATTTCAGGAACTCAAGACGGACTCTGAAAGTCTCTTGTGACTACCCCTAAAAATGCAAATTTATTTCTAAGCATTATTTTTTTTTTTAATCAGGAACTATTTTTAAGTATTTTTGAAGACTTGAGAGAGTAAAGTGTACAAAACAGTAGTGGCTAAACTGCTTCAAGTTTTAAAATATAAGGTAGAAAACATTGAAAATAAGTAGCGCAGTACTTTTTGTTACTTAAAGCATTCTTGATAAATGATAAAAACTTAAATGGAACTCCTCTAAACTCACTTGTCTTGGTTTTGTCTTAGATACTCTTTTCTTCCATTTTTTTTTTTTTTTTTTTTTTTAATTCGAAACAAACCAAACCAAAAGCACCTTTACGGCTCCTTGACGCTAGGCCGACACCAATAACTTTAGTAGGACTGCGCGTAACCACTACACCGTTGTTAAACTAAGATCGTAGTAACTAAGTAACTAAGTTAAACTAAATTCGTGGAGCGTAGTAACTCCTTCAGTTTACCTGTCAGTTAAATGATGAAAAGTGTACGCGATCATTCGATCTTAGGCTTTTTTTTTTTTATTTGATTGTTCCCCTTCCCGAAACCCCGAAATGAACGAAATACGATTGGCAAGTATTTGATGCATACCTTAATACACAGTGACTAAAATGTAGTATGTGTTTTTTCCGTGCCCAGCGAATGGTCGGAAGATAGTGCATGCTTTTAGATATCTTAGAGCTTGCGGTTTCATACTAGTGCCCAAGCCTTTGTGTGATTCTTTTTTAAAAAAAAGCAGAAGTTAGATTTTTTGCATTTAATGACAAAAAAAACAAAAATTTTAGCAAGATCTAATGATTAAATCTGAATAATGATTTTTAAAAACCATGTTCTGCCTCAGTTGCACATAAAATGGTCATATTCTAATCAAGAAGTAGTTAAGCTCTCTCAATCTTTTATTTTCTGCAACCTTCCTAAAGAAAAACATTCGTTATTCAAAAGAAATTATTCAAACAGTTTTTTGTTTTCTTTTCTTTCTTTTCCATTTGTGATCAAATTATGGTTAGTACTAACGGTAGCACATTGCATCCACTTCCTCGTTATTAGTATTTTCTTACCAGCATTAACAACATTCGTTATTTCGTAACTATCCAATTAATGCTTAATAGTTTTAAAATTTACCACAAAAGACTACATTAACTGTCTTGTAAGCGCCAATAAGAATATAATTAAATAAGTATACAACGCCTGGAAGGAAGAAATGTGCTGCTGTTTGTCTTTCTATAATCATCAACGAAGAAATGAAAAAGAAAAATCGGACTCTGGTTTGATTGACAATTCTGAATGCAATTTATACATTCTTGACGCACACAAACATGGTGACAAACAAACAATACTAGGAGCCAATAGTAATTTGCTAAAATTTTTTTTTTTTTTTTTTTTTTGCAGGAATAGAGTTCTTATAGTTTTCGTTTCTAAAAAAGAAAAAAAAAAAAAAAATGAAGAAAAAAAACAAGTCAAACAAAAAAACAACAACAACAAAAAACAAATAGGTTTTCAGTTGTTCATAGACTAAGACGGATTAGAACAACTCGAGTATTTTATTTCAGCAGCTAATTTGTTCTCGGCGATGTTTGCTCCATAAAATATAACGATTGCAACAGATATTTTCATTTGAACCCATTTTCTAATGCGTATAATGTTTTTAAAATTTGTGTGGCATAAGACTCTCGTCTCTTTCTCTTGCGCTTCTTGTCACCAGTTCCAGCGACTTTTCCGCCTTTCTTACCAGCGCGCTTCTCGCCTTTTTTTGCCACCTTTGGCGCTTGTTTTCCTCCGGCTTTTGGTGCGTCAGATCATTTCGACGAGCTTAGCAGTGAAAGTTTTTTCTTCTTTGTTTTCATTGCATTGCAACTGGATTTAATTTAAAGTAGATTTGTGGTTTCCAACTTGATAACTTTTCCGTTCTACGCACTTCTATTGGTTTTTAAAAGATTACGTCATTTGAGCATTGTTTATTTCTTTTTTACTATTGGTTAAAAAACTCTTTTCTGTTTAACAAAAAGCCGCACGAGATCTCTAGTCTGTCAGTCTGTTTTCAGTAGAAAACAAAATGTTAGCACGTGGAAAAGGAGGAAAAGCTAAGGCTAAGAGTGGCTTTCTTCAGTTTCCTATTGGTCGTGTCTAATCTCATCGGTTTAGGCGCACCATCTACTTAGCTGGAGTTTTTGAAAACCTCTCCGCCGAAAATCTTACAGCTAGCTGGTAATGCTGCACGCGATAACCAGAGAGCCAGGATCATTCCTCGTCGTTTGCAGCTAGCTGTTCGCAACGACGAAGAAGTTAAACAAGCTGTTGTTTGGTGTTACAATCGCGAGCAGCGGTGTGTTGCCAAACATTCAGGCTATGTTGCAATCGTTCCAAAACGGCAATCTAAACAATACCAAAGGCTAATTTCATAGCTACACACCTGTTCAAAGATTATTGTTAAGGCATTGGAAACTTACGCGAAGTTGATTTGTAGACTTGCTGCAACTTATCAAAACATGCAATAATAGCTGTTTTCAAGTCATAAACTACAAGTCAAAAAATATACCAGAATCCAATATGAAATATACAAAAATGGATGGAAATTGTTACTATTGTTGTTACTATCATTACTGTTAGTTTGTTATTGCCATTACTTATTTTTTATGATTATTACTATTGTTATTATCGTTATTATCATTGCTGTTGGTATTATTATTAGTCTGTTATTGCTATCATCATCTTTTATTACCATTATTACGATTGTTATTATTTTCAATCTTACTATTATTATCATATTTTTATTATTGCGACTATTTTTTTTTCTTTCAACAATTATTACCATTATTGTTTTTTTATTACAGCCATTCATTGAATGATTTCTGGTGTTGCAGCCGTTCGATCACGCTTACTGGTTGCGACTAGATTTTCATTGATTTTATAAGAAAAAAAACAAAACAACAACAAAGAACTTTTGAACGAAATAAAATGTGTTTACACTTTTAGGAGGCTTTGTTTACCTTCTCACTGACAAATCTTCACTCGAGGATATATACATAACATATAAATACACATAAAACATACCTTTTCTCAAATACTCGTTTACGTCCAGTAACTCATAGAGGGCTGAGTGAGGGTTTTTTTTTTTGCATCTTTAAAGGGGGCGAGCGCGAACGCAGGCCCCCACTACCAGAAATTGTACGGTCGAGTTACCGACGTTAGCGGTAATCGCAGGGGTCAGCCCAGGCGAAGTGCAATGCAAGAGCCTCACCCTGGAAGAAGCCCCATGTTGATCAGGTTTACTTCCCCGTCAGGTAAGTATGCCTTTCCCGTTGTGTGGGGAGCCTCGGACGTGCCCCAATCTTCGCAATTGTGGTTTTTTGATTGGACCCTAACCGCATCGTTCCGTTTTTTTTTTTTTCTCTTTTTAATGGGCCGCACTCAGCAGTAGTGCAACGCCGAGGCAACCCGCGGTCAGGGCGAGGTAAACCTACGATCCCTTGACCAAATGCCAAAAATCAGATTAATATATGAGCCGGACTATGCCGGCGTACCAGATATTAAACTGATAAGAACAGATACTACACTTGAGGTATTGGGTATTTATTGCCTCCTCCGGCAGATGCCTTGCAGAGGTGTCCGAAAAATGTTACAATGGATATTATTTACAAATAATGGTCCACTGCTCCATGACCGGACACGAATAGGACTTTACATGACTGAACAAGCGCAGGACTAAATCACGAAACAAAACACACGGACGCCGAGGTACGATGCCATATGGCTTAGGACATAAAAACATAAAAAATCGAAAAAGCGAAAAAACGGAAAAACGAGAGAGACGCTACAAACACTGAAATACGAAAAAACGAAAAAAAAAACGAAAAAAAAGAAAATTTTTTAATTCAATTAGTATCTGGGTATTTCTTTTAGCTCAGATAGATGTTTAAATTCGTGTCTAAATTTAGTTTGAGATCTGCATCCCAGATACTTCGAGACTCTATGAGAAAGTCGTCCAGTGTGTTATTTTGTTTCGCGAATTCTTTTTCTTCATAAATAATATTTTTTAGCCTGCACTGAAACTCTATGAGTAGTTTCAGTCTTGTAAAAGTCGAACGGTCATGGAACGACCTCATTCTATTACAATATATGGTATAAATCAACTCGTTTAAAATTCTTTTTCCAAGGTTAAAAATATTTACATTCTCTGCGTGTGAGAATAAGAAAAATTTAAAGGTGTTTTCGAAGGCAGGCTGCGGAGTATAGATTTTGTTTAGAATGGATATGGCGTATTTTATGAGGGGTTGAGCTTTTTCGCATGAGTATATCATGTGCGCTAATGTTTCCTTCGCTTTCATGCACTGTGGACACAGGTCATCCGGGGCATGTCCTCTTTTCTTAAAGATGGAGTTGGTAGGAATAGCGAAGTGTATTATTTTGTATTTTACCTCGTCAGCTTTGTTGTTGGTGGTGTTTTTGTGCACGTTTAAGAATAGTCGAGCCCATTCTTTTTGAGTTGTGCCTCTCATGCTGTCGGTAAAATAAAGGTTCCATTTGTGGTAGTGTGTTGGAACGCTGTGATGTTTCTTAGCGGATATAATACGATACACGTTTTTAGGCGTGAGCTCGCGGAAAGAGATGTCGGATGAGCCGTTGATCCTGAGATGCATTTTGGCTCTGCGGTGGTCGTAGTTTTGATGTTGGGTGTTTATTTTATCTCTCCACTGCTGAGGGATCGACATGATGACTTTGTTGAGATGTTTTTCGGTCAATCCAGTGAGCTCGCAGTTTAGAAAGCCAGGAACAAACACTTTTGCTACGTCCGCAATGAGATGGATGTTTCGCTGTTTAGAGAGTGGTGTTGTTTTAAGAGCGTTGTTGTGATGGCGTATGTGGGGGTTATGGTATATGGGCTGATTCAGAATTTCCTCGATGGTTAGGTTTGTGATGGCGCAGTTCTGATAGATGGTGGCCCAGTGCTTCGCCATTTGCCGGTAGTATGGTGGCAAAGTTTTGAGCGAAGTGTGCGAGTGGGCGGTGAGAAAGATGCGCTCACCCTGGGAGGCGTCTCTATATCTGTCAAAGATGAAAGTGGCTGTGTCTCTCCAAGCTCCATTGAGATCGTGGTTGAAGAACTTGGAGAGCCAGCTCACTTGGATGGAGACGAGTTTGTCGCGGATGTTTACGATGTTAAGTCCGCCTTTCTGAATGGGAAGTTTGGATACTAAGTTGTTGGTTTTTATGGAGGAGTTGTTCCATAGGAACTTCTCAATTTTGCTTTCGAGCAGCTTGATCTTACGCTTGCTTGGCAGCGGGATGGTGAACGCTAAGTGCCAAAGGTTGCTCAGTATGGTCTGGTTAATGGCTATGGCTTTGCCTTTGAAAGACAAATGGAGCTTCTTCCAGCGGAGTATTTTTTTGTCGAGTTGCTCGATGCACTCGTTCCACTGGGTGTTTCGAACGTGAGGCGAGTTGGTGAAGACCACTCCGAGGCTCTTAAGAGAGTGGCCGTCCCACGTGAAGTTTAGATAGTTAGGTTTGCTCTCGTTTCTATTGCGGCCGAGCCACAGACCTTGGCACTTTGGGATGTTGAGTTTAGCGCCTGTCGCTTTTTTGTTAAGTTTGAGAGCTTTGCCAAGCGCAGTGATGGATTTGTCGCCGGTAATGTAAAAGACGGTGTCATCGGCGTATTGCTGCAGCTTGGTTTCATGTCCATTTATGGTAATGCCTCTGATGTTATTATTCTGACGTACGTAGCAGGCGAATATCTCAGCCTGTATGACGTAGAGGATCATTGATAAAGGACAGCCTTGCCTGACTCCTCTTAGTATCTGAAACTTTTCAGACGTGAAGCCGTTTATTTTGAGGCGCGCGTTAATGTCGTAATAGATGGTTTTTATGATGTTAACGAACTTAGCGCTAAAGCCGAATTTGTCTAAACAGTCGAACAGAAAGTTTCTGTCCACTCTGTCGAACGCTTTCACCTGATCTATTGAGATGATAGACGCGTCGAGATGGCAATCATTTGCTATTTGAATGACATCCCTTGTGTAGGCTAGGTTGTGATAAATTGTCCTGTGCGGCACGCACGCGGTTTGGTCTTCGCTTAATATTGTTGCCAGCACAGGTTTTAGCCTATTTGCAATTATTTTAGTTAGGATCTTATAATCTGTATTCAGGAGGGAGATTGGTCGCCAATTAGAAATGTCGCACTTGTCGCCTTTTTTGTAGATGCAGGATATGAGCGCCTCTTTTTGCGAGGTCGTCATTTCGTTTTTGCTAACAACCTCGTTTAACATGGAAACGATGGCATCTCCCAAGACGTTGAAGTGGGTCTTGTAGAACTCGACGGTTAGGCCGTCGGGTCCAGGAGATTTGTTGTTAGTCATGCCTTGGAGGGCCGAATTGACTTCCTTTAGCGTGATGGGCTCGCTTAGCGCATGCTGTTGAAAGTCGCTTATCCTGTTCACCTCGACGCGATCTAAAAGACGCTTTTGGTGTATAGGGCTGTTTTTGCTCTCCTTGTACAAGTGTTTGTAAAACCTTTCAAATTCCTTAATAATTTCCTCGGTGGTTGATTTTTCAATTCCGTTCTTATCCTTAATGCGCGTGACGACTTGCTTAGCAATTTTCGTCTTCTCAAGCTGAAAAAAGAAGTTGTTGCATTTTTCGCCGAGAGTGCGCCATTTGATTTTAGCACGAACAGCTGCACCGTGCGCTCTATTCATTTCAAATTGCTCTAATTTTATTTTCAGTTCTGCGCTTAAGTTACGCATGTTGGTGTTGCAATGCGCTTTTTTAAGTGCGTTTCGCAGTTGCTTTTTTAGTTTAAATTCAGCAACGCGTTTGCTCTTCGCCTCAGATCTGCTAAAAGTTTGGGAAAGAGTTTTTAAGGCGTTTTTAAGTTCGTCCCACTCTTCTCGCTTGTTTGTGGAGTTTACCGTTTTTTCGTTAAAGTCGGTGATTAGTTTTACGACTTGTTCGTTGTATTGCGGGTTTTTGAGATGTTTTCTGTTCAGTATCCACACAGTCTTGCCGATGTCCAGTGAGTTTAAGCTTATGGTAACCTCGACTCCGTTCTGATGGTCAGAGAATGTCATCGGTTCGTGCTTAATGTCAGTGAACTGGCGTAGATGTTTGCTGGTGTAGATTCTGTCCAGTCTCGCATACGAAATGTTGTTGGTGGCTTTGTATGTAAACTCTTGTCCGTGGGGGTTAAAAACTCTCCAAAGGTCTTCTACATTTAAGAGGTTCAAGAGCTTTTTAAATTTTTCGCTCGAAGCGCATTTCTTACGCGTTAGTTGAGGGTGTCTGTCTAGTTCGTTTAAGACCATGTTAAAATCGCCCCCTAAAATTATCGCGTAGTTTTCAGCGTTTAGGTTTTTAAATTTCGCAGCGAGGCATTCCCAAAGGAGCTTTCGTGCGTTTTCTTGATCGCGCGATTGTCCGGACGTAGCGTACACATTAATTATTAAAAATTTCTGCGACTTAACTTCGATGATAATATAGTTAAAACGCCCGTGCGCATCCTCAAATTTTTCTATTAGCTGAAAGTTGATATTATTTCCCTGATGTAAAATTAGAGTGCCTCCTGAATGGTTGCGACCTGCGGAGAAAAATCCTGCGTGTTTCCATTTCGCTAGGAACTCCTTCGCCTGGTCGTTATTTAGATGCGTCTCTTGCAGTAAAATGAAGTCATGACGCATTTTCTGGAGTTTGTGGATCATTATTTTCTGCTTTTTAACATCAATAAGACCACAAACATTTGCTGAAAAAATACGTACTGACTCCATTCTTACAGAGTATTTTAAACAAATTTTGCTCTCGAAATCCAAAGTTTTTAAGGAACTTCGAATTCGATTTTGGAATGTGCGCGTGGTATGATTGCGACATAGCACAGATGGTTCGTAATGAATAATTGATGAGAAAGCGTGGTGAGAATTTTCTAGTAGAACAGAAACGAGAAAATAAAAAGTAAGAGAAGTGAAAAAGATGGAGAAAAAGAAAAGAAGCGAAATAAACGGCCATTTAATGAAATATGAATTTGTGAATGTTTTGACGCTTTATGAGATGAGTGTGTGTGCTTAAAGATTTACAATCACGCAATTTTATAACCACAAAATAGCGAAGAAATAAACAAAGGTAAGTCTCCCAAAAAATAAAAAATAAAAGGAGGAAGTTTACCTTTGAACTTTCTTAATGTCTTTTTTCTGAGGCGTCGGTGGGGGCGCCATTCGTTTGGCAGTGGCTTTTTCGGTACGGGATTCGTTATCGTCCGTGACCTTTTTAATTGTTTTTACGTCCACAGTTTTCCACCCCTCTTCTCGTGTGTCTTTCTCTTCTTTTCTTCTGGAGCTACCTGCCTCGTTGATTTCAGCATCCAGGTCCATTAGTTTCTGAACCATTCTTTCCGTCTCGATGTTGGTGGTTTCAAGAGCGGTGATGCTTTGACTCTCTTCGTCAACGAGGACTCGGATTTCTTTCACGAACTTTTCTTGTTCTACCGTCTGCTTCATTTCGATTTCTTTCTCAGTTGGTTTCGCAGAAGGTTTTTTAGCGTTGCTAGCTTTTGCAACGGTGATCGCTTCAGGTGTAGTATTAGAAGTTTGAGGAGTTTGTTGAACACATCTTTGTTGTGGAGGATGTGAAGCACCACATTTTTCACAGAGAAAAGATTTCCCTGCAAAGTAGAGTGCGATTTTGACCCCTTCGATCTCAATGTGGTGTGGTATTTCATTGAGTTTTACCGATGGACGAATTCGGAAGAGTCGTCTCCCATCTTTCAGGATAGGGTTGAATCGGTAGCTGGTGTGTGTGATGGAGTACACTTCAGCTGCGAAGGGTTTAATTTGCTCTAGTATTTCATCGTCTTCAACTAGAGGGTCACACTTGATGGTAATAAGGAAGCCGATTTCGCTTCGGACTTTCGATGTGACTTTTCGGTTGCAGCCGGAGATGGTAAGTTCCGAGTCTGCAAGCAACTGGGCATCGGTTTTCGTTCGGAGTTCAGCGATCCAATTTCCTCGGTTGGCGTAGGTGAGGCTGATCAGCTTATTCGGTCCGACAACTTTCGCAATCTTCTGTTCGAGTTCTTTCGCTCGCATTTCTTGATAACTTCGGTTGAAGTGTTCTTTCGGGTCCATGTGGATGTTGAGGTCGATGATTCGTTCCTGTCTTTCAGTCTTGCTTCCGACGGTTTTTGCGTAGGATGCCATGTTGCAGGAGAATAAAAGTAAAAAAAAAAAAAAGCAAAAAAAGTTTAAAAACAAAACGAAAAAAGTTCGTCAAAGTCTGTACTCTTGTTACGGAGCAGCCGATGACAAACGTCGATTTTCTTTAAGAGTGGCGAAGAAGCTTTGTAGAATAACTAAATAATCTATTGAGCTAAAAATTCACCAAAAGATACTACACTTGATCTTAGCCATTAGGCCGAGAAGCGATACTTTTTCAACGAATTTGTGTGCTGGCTCCCTCCCTTTGAACGAAAAAACTTGTGGGCATTTGAATAAGTCGATGGGTAACTGTAAGTTTGAACAATGAAAACATGGGCTCGTTGTATGAAACTAAAACTGCAACAATTTCATTCTAAAACATTTGGGTTTTTTAACCTTCTTTCAGAAATAACCCAACTAACCAAGATTTAAAAATAACACTGGGCAGCAGCAGATTCAAATGCATAATGCGATCAAAAGCCAAGTTGAACAATCCAAAATCAACTCAAAATACTAGTGCCCCGACAGATTTTTTCTGTCAAAAAACATTTGGAGAACCTCTGTATTTAAATGTTCTTTTCATCTGTTGTAACGATGGTACTTTAATCCATCACCAAAACAGCAGAGCTTAGGAAGATTTGTTTGTCATTAGCCTCAAATAGCAATTTCTCACAAACTAAAATCTAAAAAACAAAGTTGAAGTTTAGAAATTTGGACGGTGTAAACTAATTTAAGACTTTAAACTGAGTAGCAAGAAATATTTTTGAAATATTTCTGTTTACATATAAATTAAACAAAGCATTTTATTGGAAGAAATGAACTCCTTAAATGTTTACTGACAAAAAGGTAAAACAATTTAAAAAAGTGACCTAAAACACTCAAAACATCAAACAACAAATGGAAAAGGACAAACTTATGACCCTAAATTACAGTTGACAGCATCATGTTAGCAAAAGTAATGCATGCATACACACAAACGTGCATACATACTTCCATACATACAATTTTCCATACATACATACATACATACATACATACATACATACATACATACATACAAACAAACTTCCATACATACATACATACATACATACATACATACATGCATGCATGCATGCATGCATGCATTGATACATATATTCATGCATCCATGCGTCATGCCAATACCTTAGGACATTTAAACAGTGCGCTCTCAGTCCTGGACCACAGATAACCATGGGACTGATAGAGATAGCACCATACTGGAAGATTTAGCTAGCCTTCATCATAATCAGGTGGAATGTCAACAAATTGATTTCTATTCATGCTAATAGCCACAGAGCCATACAGAAAACTGCAGGGAACTTTGCAATCGAGCAATTGTAGATTGTCAGGCCAACTAATGAATTTATGGCAGAGATAACGAAGAAAATCATGAAAAGCCTTGCACATCATATCTCGATTTTTCACAAACTCACAGAGTGTGGTGAATGGAAGAATGCAAAGTTTTTTTAAAAAATTTTACATATTGCCCAACCTAAATCAAGCCTAAAAATGTATTTGCTTAAATTATAGAACCTCAGGATTGATGGAGAACAAAGTTAAAAATATTATCTAGCAGACTTGGGTCAATTTCAATTGTAAATGTAATTGAATTACGATTACTTGAAATTTTAATAGCAACTGAATTACAATGACTTGCACTTGTAATTCACTTACAAGTCATATTATTACAATTACTTGTGACTGTACCTTATAAAATACAATAACAATTACTTCATGAAAATACATTTAATTACAATTAAGTTACAGCCACAATTGAGCCAAGTCTGATGCTAACCTAACTTAACCCTTAACCAACCTTGCCCCAGAACCATATGTACACTCAAAATTCAGTACTTTCGACATTTTATTTTCAATGCTTAGACTTGCTACCTGAGGCTGGGTTAATTTTAACAGAAACTCTGTAAAACATTGAAAAGCCATGTTATGAAAAAGCCAAACAAAAGGTTTGATTCAAAGTGCATTGAACATGCCATTTTTTAAAAAAAAAATTGTCACGTATCTTTCATCAAACTAAAGGATTGTTTTAAAGAAGTGGACAGATTGTCCATTGAAAAGTATCCCTAATTGACCATTCATTTGTTGGCCTTGTGTCAGTTTAACTGTAAAAGAAATAAAGCTGTGAACAAACTAGAAGAAGAAATTCTCAGAAAGATGCTTCTTCTGTTTCACTCACCGATACGAGCGAGAAGAACTCCTCACTTTTCCTCGCTCACTGGGATGCTCTTGTGAGTAGCAGTAGTAGGAGTAGTAGCAGTGGTAGTGCAGATTTTAATACAGATATTTCAGGAACTCAAGACGGACTCTGAAAGTCTCTTGTGACTACCCCTAAAAATGCAAATTTATTTCTAAGCATTATTTTTTTTTTTAATCAGGAACTATTTTTAAGTATTTTTGAAGACTTGAGAGAGTAAAGTGTACAAAACAGTAGTGGCTAAACTGCTTCAAGTTTTAAAATATAAGGTAGAAAACATTGAAAATAAGTAGCGCAGTACTTTTTGTTACTTAAAGCATTCTTGATAAATGATAAAAACTTAAATGGAACTCCTCTAAACTCACTTGTCTTGGTTTTGTCTTAGATACTCTTTTCTTCCATTTTTTTTTTTTTTTTTTTTTTTAATTCGAAACAAACCAAACCAAAAGCACCTTTACGGCTCCTTGACGCTAGGCCGACACCAATAACTTTAGTAGGACTGCGCGTAACCACTACACCGTTGTTAAACTAAGATCGTAGTAACTAAGTAACTAAGTTAAACTAAATTCGTGGAGCGTAGTAACTCCTTCAGTTTACCTGTCAGTTAAATGATGAAAAGTGTACGCGATCATTCGATCTTAGGCTTTTTTTTTTTTATTTGATTGTTCCCCTTCCCGAAACCCCGAAATGAACGAAATACGATTGGCAAGTATTTGATGCATACCTTAATACACAGTGACTAAAATGTAGTATGTGTTTTTTCCGTGCCCAGCGAATGGTCGGAAGATAGTGCATGCTTTTAGATATCTTAGAGCTTGCGGTTTCATACTAGTGCCCAAGCCTTTGTGTGATTCTTTTTTAAAAAAAAGCAGAAGTTAGATTTTTTGCATTTAATGACAAAAAAAACAAAAATTTTAGCAAGATCTAATGATTAAATCTGAATAATGATTTTTAAAAACCATGTTCTGCCTCAGTTGCACATAAAATGGTCATATTCTAATCAAGAAGTAGTTAAGCTCTCTCAATCTTTTATTTTCTGCAACCTTCCTAAAGAAAAACATTCGTTATTCAAAAGAAATTATTCAAACAGTTTTTTGTTTTCTTTTCTTTCTTTTCCATTTGTGATCAAATTATGGTTAGTACTAACGGTAGCACATTGCATCCACTTCCTCGTTATTAGTATTTTCTTACCAGCATTAACAACATTCGTTATTTCGTAACTATCCAATTAATGCTTAATAGTTTTAAAATTTACCACAAAAGACTACATTAACTGTCTTGTAAGCGCCAATAAGAATATAATTAAATAAGTATACAACGCCTGGAAGGAAGAAATGTGCTGCTGTTTGTCTTTCTATAATCATCAACGAAGAAATGAAAAAGAAAAATCGGACTCTGGTTTGATTGACAATTCTGAATGCAATTTATACATTCTTGACGCACACAAACATGGTGACAAACAAACAATACTAGGAGCCAATAGTAATTTGCTAAAATTTTTTTTTTTTTTTTTTTTTTGCAGGAATAGAGTTCTTATAGTTTTCGTTTCTAAAAAAGAAAAAAAAAAAAAAAATGAAGAAAAAAAACAAGTCAAACAAAAAAACAACAACAACAAAAAACAAATAGGTTTTCAGTTGTTCATAGACTAAGACGGATTAGAACAACTCGAGTATTTTATTTCAGCAGCTAATTTGTTCTCGGCGATGTTTGCTCCATAAAATATAACGATTGCAACAGATATTTTCATTTGAACCCATTTTCTAATGCGTATAATGTTTTTAAAATTTGTGTGGCATAAGACTCTCGTCTCTTTCTCTTGCGCTTCTTGTCACCAGTTCCAGCGACTTTTCCGCCTTTCTTACCAGCGCGCTTCTCGCCTTTTTTTGCCACCTTTGGCGCTTGTTTTCCTCCGGCTTTTGGTGCGTCAGATCATTTCGACGAGCTTAGCAGTGAAAGTTTTTTCTTCTTTGTTTTCATTGCATTGCAACTGGATTTAATTTAAAGTAGATTTGTGGTTTCCAACTTGATAACTTTTCCGTTCTACGCACTTCTATTGGTTTTTAAAAGATTACGTCATTTGAGCATTGTTTATTTCTTTTTTACTATTGGTTAAAAAACTCTTTTCTGTTTAACAAAAAGCCGCACGAGATCTCTAGTCTGTCAGTCTGTTTTCAGTAGAAAACAAAATGTTAGCACGTGGAAAAGGAGGAAAAGCTAAGGCTAAGAGTGGCTTTCTTCAGTTTCCTATTGGTCGTGTCTAATCTCATCGGTTTAGGCGCACCATCTACTTAGCTGGAGTTTTTGAAAACCTCTCCGCCGAAAATCTTACAGCTAGCTGGTAATGCTGCACGCGATAACCAGAGAGCCAGGATCATTCCTCGTCGTTTGCAGCTAGCTGTTCGCAACGACGAAGAAGTTAAACAAGCTGTTGTTTGGTGTTACAATCGCGAGCAGCGGTGTGTTGCCAAACATTCAGGCTATGTTGCAATCGTTCCAAAACGGCAATCTAAACAATACCAAAGGCTAATTTCATAGCTACACACCTGTTCAAAGATTATTGTTAAGGCATTGGAAACTTACGCGAAGTTGATTTGTAGACTTGCTGCAACTTATCAAAACATGCAATAATAGCTGTTTTCAAGTCATAAACTACAAGTCAAAAAATATACCAGAATCCAATATGAAATATACAAAAATGGATGGAAATTGTTACTATTGTTGTTACTATCATTACTGTTAGTTTGTTATTGCCATTACTTATTTTTTATGATTATTACTATTGTTATTATCGTTATTATCATTGCTGTTGGTATTATTATTAGTCTGTTATTGCTATCATCATCTTTTATTACCATTATTACGATTGTTATTATTTTCAATCTTACTATTATTATCATATTTTTATTATTGCGACTATTTTTTTTTCTTTCAACAATTATTACCATTATTGTTTTTTTATTACAGCCATTCATTGAATGATTTCTGGTGTTGCAGCCGTTCGATCACGCTTACTGGTTGCGACTAGATTTTCATTGATTTTATAAGAAAAAAAACAAAACAACAACAAAGAACTTTTGAACGAAATAAAATGTGTTTACACTTTTAGGAGGCTTTGTTTACCTTCTCACTGACAAATCTTCACTCGAGGATATATACATAACATATAAATACACATAAAACATACCTTTTCTCAAATACTCGTTTACGTCCAGTAACTCATAGAGGGCTGAGTGAGGGTTTTTTTTTTTGCATCTTTAAAGGGGGCGAGCGCGAACGCAGGCCCCCACTACCAGAAATTGTACGGTCGAGTTACCGACGTTAGCGGTAATCGCAGGGGTCAGCCCAGGCGAAGTGCAATGCAAGAGCCTCACCCTGGAAGAAGCCCCATGTTGATCAGGTTTACTTCCCCGTCAGGTAAGTATGCCTTTCCCGTTGTGTGGGGAGCCTCGGACGTGCCCCAATCTTCGCAATTGTGGTTTTTTGATTGGACCCTAACCGCATCGTTCCGTTTTTTTTTTTTTCTCTTTTTAATGGGCCGCACTCAGCAGTAGTGCAACGCCGAGGCAACCCGCGGTCAGGGCGAGGTAAACCTACGATCCCTTGACCAAATGCCAAAAATCAGATTAATATATGAGCCGGACTATGCCGGCGTACCAGATATTAAACTGATAAGAACAGATACTACACTTGAGGTATTGGGTATTTATTGCCTCCTCCGGCAGATGCCTTGCAGAGGTGTCCGAAAAATGTTACAATGGATATTATTTACAAATAATGGTCCACTGCTCCATGACCGGACACGAATAGGACTTTACATGACTGAACAAGCGCAGGACTAAATCACGAAACAAAACACACGGACGCCGAGGTACGATGCCATATGGCTTAGGACATAAAAACATAAAAAATCGAAAAAGCGAAAAAACGGAAAAACGAGAGAGACGCTACAAACACTGAAATACGAAAAAACGAAAAAAAAAACGAAAAAAAAGAAAATTTTTTAATTCAATTAGTATCTGGGTATTTCTTTTAGCTCAGATAGATGTTTAAATTCGTGTCTAAATTTAGTTTGAGATCTGTATCCCAGATACTTCGAGACTCTATGAGAAAGTCGTCCAGTGTGTTATTTTGTTTCGCGAATTCTTTTTCTTCATAAATAATATTTTTTAGCCTGCACTGAAACTCTATGAGTAGTTTCAGTCTTGTAAAAGTCGAACGGTCATGGAACGACCTCATTCTATTACAATATATGGTATAAATCAACTCGTTTAAAATTCTTTTTCCAAGGTTAAAAATATTTACATTCTCTGCGTGTGAGAATAAGAAAAATTTAAAGGTGTTTTCGAAGGCAGGCTGCGGAGTATAGATTTTGTTTAGAATGGATATGGCGTATTTTATGAGGGGTTGAGCTTTTTCGCATGAGTATATCATGTGCGCTAATGTTTCCTTCGCTTTCATGCACTGTGGACACAGGTCATCCGGGGCATGTCCTCTTTTCTTAAAGATGGAGTTGGTAGGAATAGCGAAGTGTATTATTTTGTATTTTACCTCGTCAGCTTTGTTGTTGGTGGTGTTTTTGTGCACGTTTAAGAATAGTCGAGCCCATTCTTTTTGAGTTGTGCCTCTCATGCTGTCGGTAAAATAAAGGTTCCATTTGTGGTAGTGTGTTGGAACGCTGTGATGTTTCTTAGCGGATATAATACGATACACGTTTTTAGGCGTGAGCTCGCGGAAAGAGATGTCGGATGAGCCGTTGATCCTGAGATGCATTTTGGCTCTGCGGTGGTCGTAGTTTTGATGTTGGGTGTTTATTTTATCTCTCCACTGCTGAGGGATCGACATGATGACTTTGTTGAGATGTTTTTCGGTCAATCCAGTGAGCTCGCAGTTTAGAAAGCCAGGAACAAACACTTTTGCTACGTCCGCAATGAGATGGATGTTTCGCTGTTTAGAGAGTGGTGTTGTTTTAAGAGCGTTGTTGTGATGGCGTATGTGGGGGTTATGGTATATGGGCTGATTCAGAATTTCCTCGATGGTTAGGTTTGTGATGGCGCAGTTCTGATAGATGGTGGCCCAGTGCTTCGCCATTTGCCGGTAGTATGGTGGCAAAGTTTTGAGCGAAGTGTGCGAGTGGGCGGTGAGAAAGATGCGCTCACCCTGGGAGGCGTCTCTATATCTGTCAAAGATGAAAGTGGCTGTGTCTCTCCAAGCTCCATTGAGATCGTGGTTGAAGAACTTGGAGAGCCAGCTCACTTGGATGGAGACGAGTTTGTCGCGGATGTTTACGATGTTAAGTCCGCCTTTCTGAATGGGAAGTTTGGATACTAAGTTGTTGGTTTTTATGGAGGAGTTGTTCCATAGGAACTTCTCAATTTTGCTTTCGAGCAGCTTGATCTTACGCTTGCTTGGCAGCGGGATGGTGAACGCTAAGTGCCAAAGGTTGCTCAGTATGGTCTGGTTAATGGCTATGGCTTTGCCTTTGAAAGACAAATGGAGCTTCTTCCAGCGGAGTATTTTTTTGTCGAGTTGCTCGATGCACTCGTTCCACTGGGTGTTTCGAACGTGAGGCGAGTTGGTGAAGACCACTCCGAGGCTCTTAAGAGAGTGGCCGTCCCACGTGAAGTTTAGATAGTTAGGTTTGCTCTCGTTTCTATTGCGGCCGAGCCACAGACCTTGGCACTTTGGGATGTTGAGTTTAGCGCCTGTCGCTTTTTTGTTAAGTTTGAGAGCTTTGCCAAGCGCAGTGATGGATTTGTCGCCGGTAATGTAAAAGACGGTGTCATCGGCGTATTGCTGCAGCTTGGTTTCATGTCCATTTATGGTAATGCCTCTGATGTTATTATTCTGACGTACGTAGCAGGCGAATATCTCAGCCTGTATGACGTAGAGGATCATTGATAAAGGACAGCCTTGCCTGACTCCTCTTAGTATCTGAAACTTTTCAGACGTGAAGCCGTTTATTTTGAGGCGCGCGTTAATGTCGTAATAGATGGTTTTTATGATGTTAACGAACTTAGCGCTAAAGCCGAATTTGTCTAAACAGTCGAACAGAAAGTTTCTGTCCACTCTGTCGAACGCTTTCACCTGATCTATTGAGATGATAGACGCGTCGAGATGGCAATCATTTGCTATTTGAATGACATCCCTTGTGTAGGCTAGGTTGTGATAAATTGTCCTGTGCGGCACGCACGCGGTTTGGTCTTCGCTTAATATTGTTGCCAGCACAGGTTTTAGTCTATTTGCAATTATTTTAGTTAGGATCTTATAATCTGTATTCAGGAGGGAGATTGGTCGCCAATTAGAAATGTCGCACTTGTCGCCTTTTTTGTAGATGCAGGATATGAGCGCCTCTTTTTGCGAGGTCGTCATTTCGTTTTTGCTAACAACCTCGTTTAACATGGAAACGATGGCATCTCCCAAGACGTTGAAGTGGGTCTTGTAGAACTCGACGGTTAGGCCGTCGGGTCCAGGAGATTTGTTGTTAGTCATGCCTTGGAGGGCCGAATTGACTTCCTTTAGCGTGATGGGCTCGCTTAGCGCATGCTGTTGAAAGTCGCTTATCCTGTTCACCTCGACGCGATCTAAAAGACGCTTTTGGTGTATAGGGCTGTTTTTGCTCTCCTTGTACAAGTGTTTGTAAAACCTTTCAAATTCCTTAATAATTTCCTCGGTGGTTGATTTTTCAATTCCGTTCTTATCCTTAATGCGCGTGACGACTTGCTTAGCAATTTTCGTCTTCTCAAGCTGAAAAAAGAAGTTGTTGCATTTTTCGCCGAGAGTGCGCCATTTGATTTTAGCACGAACAGCTGCACCGTGCGCTCTATTCATTTCAAATTGCTCTAATTTTATTTTCAGTTCTGCGCTTAAGTTACGCATGTTGGTGTTGCAATGCGCTTTTTTAAGTGCGTTTCGCAGTTGCTTTTTTAGTTTAAATTCAGCAACGCGTTTGCTCTTCGCCTCAGATCTGCTAAAAGTTTGGGAAAGAGTTTTTAAGGCGTTTTTAAGTTCGTCCCACTCTTCTCGCTTGTTTGTGGAGTTTACCGTTTTTTCGTTAAAGTCGGTGATTAGTTTTACGACTTGTTCGTTGTATTGCGGGTTTTTGAGATGTTTTCTGTTCAGTATCCACACAGTCTTGCCGATGTCCAGTGAGTTTAAGCTTATGGTAACCTCGACTCCGTTCTGATGGTCAGAGAATGTCATCGGTTCGTGCTTAATGTCAGTGAACTGGCGTAGATGTTTGCTGGTGTAGATTCTGTCCAGTCTCGCATACGAAATGTTGTTGGTGGCTTTGTATGTAAACTCTTGTCCGTGGGGGTTAAAAACTCTCCAAAGGTCTTCTACATTTAAGAGGTTCAAGAGCTTTTTAAATTTTTCGCTCGAAGCGCATTTCTTACGCGTTAGTTGAGGGTGTCTGTCTAGTTCGTTTAAGACCATGTTAAAATCGCCCCCTAAAATTATCGCGTAGTTTTCAGCGTTTAGGTTTTTAAATTTCGCAGCGAGGCATTCCCAAAGGAGCTTTCGTGCGTTTTCTTGATCGCGCGATTGTCCGGACGTAGCGTACACATTAATTATTAAAAATTTCTGCGACTTAACTTCGATGATAATATAGTTAAAACGCCCGTGCGCATCCTCAAATTTTTCTATTAGCTGAAAGTTGATATTATTTCCCTGATGTAAAATTAGAGTGCCTCCTGAATGGTTGCGACCTGCGGAGAAAAATCCTGCGTGTTTCCATTTCGCTAGGAACTCCTTCGCCTGGTCGTTATTTAGATGCGTCTCTTGCAGTAAAATGAAGTCATGACGCATTTTCTGGAGTTTGTGGATCATTATTTTCTGCTTTTTAACATCAATAAGACCACAAACATTTGCTGAAAAAATACGTACTGACTCCATTCTTACAGAGTATTTTAAACAAATTTTGCTCTCGAAATCCAAAGTTTTTAAGGAACTTCGAATTCGATTTTGGAATGTGCGCATGGTATGATTGCGACATAGCACAGATGGTTCGTAATGAATAATTGATGAGAAAGCGTGGTGAGAATTTTCTAGTAGAACAGAAACGAGAAAATAAAAAGTAAGAGAAGTGAAAAAGATGGAGAAAAAGAAAAGAAGCGAAATAAACGGCCATTTAATGAAATATGAATTTGTGAATGTTTTGACGCTTTATGAGATGAGTGTGTGTGCTTAAAGATTTACAATCACGCAATTTTATAACCACAAAATAGCGAAGAAATAAACAAAGGTAAGTCTCCCAAAAAATAAAAAGTAAAAGGAGGAAGTTTACCTTTGAACTTTCTTAATGTCTTTTTTCTGAGGCGTCGGTGGGGGCGCCATTCGTTTGGCAGTGGCTTTTTCGGTACGGGATTCGTTATCGTCCGTGACCTTTTTAATTGTTTTTACGTCCACAGTTTTCCACCCCTCTTCTCGTGTGTCTTTCTCTTCTTTTCTTCTGGAGCTACCTGCCTCGTTGATTTCAGCATCCAGGTCCATTAGTTTCTGAACCATTCTTTCCGTCTCGATGTTGGTGGTTTCAAGAGCGGTGATGCTTTGACTCTCTTCGTCAACGAGGACTCGGATTTCTTTCACGAACTTTTCTTGTTCTACCGTCTGCTTCATTTCGATTTCTTTCTCAGTTGGTTTCGCAGAAGGTTTTTTAGCGTTGCTAGCTTTTGCAACGGTGATCGCTTCAGGTGTAGTATTAGAAGTTTGAGGAGTTTGTTGAACACATCTTTGTTGTGGAGGATGTGAAGCACCACATTTTTCACAGAGAAAAGATTTCCCTGCAAAGTAGAGTGCGATTTTGACCCCTTCGATCTCAATGTGGTGTGGTATTTCATTGAGTTTTACCGATGGACGAATTCGGAAGAGTCGTCTCCCATCTTTCAGGATAGGGTTGAATCGGTAGCTGGTGTGTGTGATGGAGTACACTTCAGCTGCGAAGGGTTTAATTTGCTCTAGTATTTCATCGTCTTCAACTAGAGGGTCACACTTGATGGTAATAAGGAAGCCGATTTCGCTTCGGACTTTCGATGTGACTTTTCGGTTGCAGCCGGAGATGGTAAGTTCCGAGTCTGCAAGCAACTGGGCATCGGTTTTCGTACGGAGTTCAGCGATCCAATTTCCTCGGTTGGCGTAGGTGAGGCTGATCAGCTTATTCGGTCCGACAACTTTCGCAATCTTCTGTTCGAGTTCTTTCGCTCGCATTTCTTGATAACTTCGGTTGAAGTGTTCTTTCGGGTCCATGTGGATGTTGAGGTCGATGATTCGTTCCTGTCTTTCAGTCTTGCTTCCGACGGTTTTTGCGTAGGATGCCATGTTGCAGGAGAATAAAAGTAAAAAAAAAAAAAGCAAAAAAAGTTTAAAAACAAAACGAAAAAAGTTCGTCAAAGTCTGTACTCTTGTTACGGAGCAGCCGATGACAAACGTCGATTTTCTTTAAGAGTGGCGAAGAAGCTTTGTAGAATAACTAAATAATCTATTGAGCTAAAAATTCACCAAAAGATACTACACTTGATCTTAGCCATTAGGCCGAGAAGCGATACTTTTTCAACGAATTTGTGTGCTGGCTCCCTCCCTTTGAACGAAAAAACTTGTGGGCATTTGAATAAGTCGATGGGTAACTGTAAGTTTGAACAATGAAAACATGGGCTCGTTGTATGAAACTAAAACTGCAACAATTTCATTCTAAAACATTTGGGTTTTTTAACCTTCTTTCAGAAATAACCCAACTAACCAAGATTTAAAAATAACACTGGGCAGCAGCAGATTCAAATGCATAATGCGATCAAAAGCCAAGTTGAACAATCCAAAATCAACTCAAAATACTAGCGCCCCGACAGATTTTTTCTGTCAAAAAACATTTGGAGAACCTCTGTATTTAAATGTTCTTTTCATCTGTTGTAACGATGGTACTTTAATCCATCACCAAAACAGCAGAGCTTAGGAAGATTTGTTTGTCATTAGCCTCAAATAGCAATTTCTCACAAACTAAAATCTAAAAAACAAAGTTGAAGTTTAGAAATTTGGACGGTGTAAACTAATTTAAGACTTTAAACTGAGTAGCAAGAAATATTTTTGAAATATTTCTGTTTACATATAAATTAAACAAAGCATTTTATTGGAAGAAATGAACTCCTTAAATGTTTACTGACAAAAAGGTAAAACAATTTAAAAAAGTGACCTAAAACACTCAAAACATCAAACAACAAATGGAAAAGGACAAACTTATGACCCTAAATTACAGTTGACAGCATCATGTTAGCAAAAGTAATGCATGCATACACACAAACGTGCATACATACTTCCATACATACAATTTTCCATACATACATACATACATACATACATACATACATACATACATACAAACAAACTTCCATACATACATACATACATACATACATACATACATGCATGCATGCATGCATGCATGCATTGATACATATATTCATGCATCCATGCGTCATGCCAATACCTTAGGACATTTAAACAGTGCGCTCTCAGTCCTGGACCACAGATAACCATGGGACTGATAGAGATAGCACCATACTGGAAGATTTAGCTAGCCTTCATCATAATCAGGTGGAATGTCAACAAATTGATTTCTATTCATGCTAATAGCCACAGAGCCATACAGAAAACTGCAGGGAACTTTGCAATCGAGCAATTGTAGATTGTCAGGCCAACTAATGAATTTATGGCAGAGATAACGAAGAAAATCATGAAAAGCCTTGCACATCATATCTCGATTTTTCACAAACTCACAGAGTGTGGTGAATGGAAGAATGCAAAGTTTTTTTAAAAAATTTTACATATTGCCCAACCTAAATCAAGCCTAAAAATGTATTTGCTTAAATTATAGAACCTCAGGATTGATGGAGAACAAAGTTAAAAATATTATCTAGCAGACTTGGGTCAATTTCAATTGTAAATGTAATTGAATTACGATTACTTGAAATTTTAATAGCAACTGAATTACAATGACTTGCACTTGTAATTCACTTACAAGTCATATTATTACAATTACTTGTGACTGTACCTTATAAAATACAATAACAATTACTTCATGAAAATACATTTAATTACAATTAAGTTACAGCCACAATTGAGCCAAGTCTGATGCTAACCTAACTTAACCCTTAACCAACCTTGCCCCAGAACCATATGTACACTCAAAATTCAGTACTTTCGACATTTTATTTTCAATGCTTAGACTTGCTACCTGAGGCTGGGTTAATTTTAACAGAAACTCTGTAAAACATTGAAAAGCCATGTTATGAAAAAGCCAAACAAAAGGTTTGATTCAAAGTGCATTGAACATGCCATTTTTTAAAAAAAAAATTGTCACGTATCTTTCATCAAACTAAAGGATTGTTTTAAAGAAGTGGACAGATTGTCCATTGAAAAGTATCCCTAATTGACCATTCATTTGTTGGCCTTGTGTCAGTTTAACTGTAAAAGAAATAAAGCTGTGAACAAACTAGAAGAAGAAATTCTCAGAAAGATGCTTCTTCTGTTTCACTCACCGATACGAGCGAGAAGAACTCCTCACTTTTCCTCGCTCACTGGGATGCTCTTGTGAGTAGCAGTAGTAGGAGTAGTAGCAGTGGTAGTGCAGATTTTAATACAGATATTTCAGGAACTCAAGACGGACTCTGAAAGTCTCTTGTGACTACCCCTAAAAATGCAAATTTATTTCTAAGCATTATTTTTTTTTTTAATCAGGAACTATTTTTAAGTATTTTTGAAGACTTGAGAGAGTAAAGTGTACAAAACAGTAGTGGCTAAACTGCTTCAAGTTTTAAAATATAAGGTAGAAAACATTGAAAATAAGTAGCGCAGTACTTTTTGTTACTTAAAGCATTCTTGATAAATGATAAAAACTTAAATGGAACTCCTCTAAACTCACTTGTCTTGGTTTTGTCTTAGATACTCTTTTCTTCCATTTTTTTTTTTTTTTTTTTTTTTAATTCGAAACAAACCAAACCAAAAGCACCTTTACGGCTCCTTGACGCTAGGCCGACACCAATAACTTTAGTAGGACTGCGCGTAACCACTACACCGTTGTTAAACTAAGATCGTAGTAACTAAGTAACTAAGTTAAACTAAATTCGTGGAGCGTAGTAACTCCTTCAGTTTACCTGTCAGTTAAATGATGAAAAGTGTACGCGATCATTCGATCTTAGGCTTTTTTTTTTTTATTTGATTGTTCCCCTTCCCGAAACCCCGAAATGAACGAAATACGATTGGCAAGTATTTGATGCATACCTTAATACACAGTGACTAAAATGTAGTATGTGTTTTTTCCGTGCCCAGCGAATGGTCGGAAGATAGTGCATGCTTTTAGATATCTTAGAGCTTGCGGTTTCATACTAGTGCCCAAGCCTTTGTGTGATTCTTTTTTAAAAAAAAGCAGAAGTTAGATTTTTTGCATTTAATGACAAAAAAAACAAAAATTTTAGCAAGATCTAATGATTAAATCTGAATAATGATTTTTAAAAACCATGTTCTGCCTCAGTTGCACATAAAATGGTCATATTCTAATCAAGAAGTAGTTAAGCTCTCTCAATCTTTTATTTTCTGCAACCTTCCTAAAGAAAAACATTCGTTATTCAAAAGAAATTATTCAAACAGTTTTTTGTTTTCTTTTCTTTCTTTTCCATTTGTGATCAAATTATGGTTAGTACTAACGGTAGCACATTGCATCCACTTCCTCGTTATTAGTATTTTCTTACCAGCATTAACAACATTCGTTATTTCGTAACTATCCAATTAATGCTTAATAGTTTTAAAATTTACCACAAAAGACTACATTAACTGTCTTGTAAGCGCCAATAAGAATATAATTAAATAAGTATACAACGCCTGGAAGGAAGAAATGTGCTGCTGTTTGTCTTTCTATAATCATCAACGAAGAAATGAAAAAGAAAAATCGGACTCTGGTTTGATTGACAATTCTGAATGCAATTTATACATTCTTGACGCACACAAACATGGTGACAAACAAACAATACTAGGAGCCAATAGTAATTTGCTAAAATTTTTTTTTTTTTTTTTTTTTTGCAGGAATAGAGTTCTTATAGTTTTCGTTTCTAAAAAAGAAAAAAAAAAAAAAAATGAAGAAAAAAAACAAGTCAAACAAAAAAACAACAACAACAAAAAACAAATAGGTTTTCAGTTGTTCATAGACTAAGACGGATTAGAACAACTCGAGTATTTTATTTCAGCAGCTAATTTGTTCTCGGCGATGTTTGCTCCATAAAATATAACGATTGCAACAGATATTTTCATTTGAACCCATTTTCTAATGCGTATAATGTTTTTAAAATTTGTGTGGCATAAGACTCTCGTCTCTTTCTCTTGCGCTTCTTGTCACCAGTTCCAGCGACTTTTCCGCCTTTCTTACCAGCGCGCTTCTCGCCTTTTTTTGCCACCTTTGGCGCTTGTTTTCCTCCGGCTTTTGGTGCGTCAGATCATTTCGACGAGCTTAGCAGTGAAAGTTTTTTCTTCTTTGTTTTCATTGCATTGCAACTGGATTTAATTTAAAGTAGATTTGTGGTTTCCAACTTGATAACTTTTCCGTTCTACGCACTTCTATTGGTTTTTAAAAGATTACGTCATTTGAGCATTGTTTATTTCTTTTTTACTATTGGTTAAAAAACTCTTTTCTGTTTAACAAAAAGCCGCACGAGATCTCTAGTCTGTCAGTCTGTTTTCAGTAGAAAACAAAATGTTAGCACGTGGAAAAGGAGGAAAAGCTAAGGCTAAGAGTGGCTTTCTTCAGTTTCCTATTGGTCGTGTCTAATCTCATCGGTTTAGGCGCACCATCTACTTAGCTGGAGTTTTTGAAAACCTCTCCGCCGAAAATCTTACAGCTAGCTGGTAATGCTGCACGCGATAACCAGAGAGCCAGGATCATTCCTCGTCGTTTGCAGCTAGCTGTTCGCAACGACGAAGAAGTTAAACAAGCTGTTGTTTGGTGTTACAATCGCGAGCAGCGGTGTGTTGCCAAACATTCAGGCTATGTTGCAATCGTTCCAAAACGGCAATCTAAACAATACCAAAGGCTAATTTCATAGCTACACACCTGTTCAAAGATTATTGTTAAGGCATTGGAAACTTACGCGAAGTTGATTTGTAGACTTGCTGCAACTTATCAAAACATGCAATAATAGCTGTTTTCAAGTCATAAACTACAAGTCAAAAAATATACCAGAATCCAATATGAAATATACAAAAATGGATGGAAATTGTTACTATTGTTGTTACTATCATTACTGTTAGTTTGTTATTGCCATTACTTATTTTTTATGATTATTACTATTGTTATTATCGTTATTATCATTGCTGTTGGTATTATTATTAGTCTGTTATTGCTATCATCATCTTTTATTACCATTATTACGATTGTTATTATTTTCAATCTTACTATTATTATCATATTTTTATTATTGCGACTATTTTTTTTTCTTTCAACAATTATTACCATTATTGTTTTTTTATTACAGCCATTCATTGAATGATTTCTGGTGTTGCAGCCGTTCGATCACGCTTACTGGTTGCGACTAGATTTTCATTGATTTTATAAGAAAAAAAACAAAACAACAACAAAGAACTTTTGAACGAAATAAAATGTGTTTACACTTTTAGGAGGCTTTGTTTACCTTCTCACTGACAAATCTTCACTCGAGGATATATACATAACATATAAATACACATAAAACATACCTTTTCTCAAATACTCGTTTACGTCCAGTAACTCATAGAGGGCTGAGTGAGGGTTTTTTTTTTTGCATCTTTAAAGGGGGCGAGCGCGAACGCAGGCCCCCACTACCAGAAATTGTACGGTCGAGTTACCGACGTTAGCGGTAATCGCAGGGGTCAGCCCAGGCGAAGTGCAATGCAAGAGCCTCACCCTGGAAGAAGCCCCATGTTGATCAGATATTATGATTTTTTATTTCGGGTCCTCCAGCTAGTTGCCTTGCGGACCCTAGTCATGATATACACGAGTTTCCGTTAACAAGATTAAAAAAATGAAAAATAAATAATCTCGTGGCTACCATGACGCGAACAAAAAGTGGCCTCAAAAATAAAATAGAAAATAAAAAAGGCCAGAAAAAAGGACCAAAAGAAAAAGTATGCAAAAAAAAAGAAATGAAAAAGTTTTAAAGTTTCAAAAGGAGAGCAGAGTTGATTACTTAAAAAAAGCGTCTCAAATTTGCTTATTTTTTAGAATTCGAATTTCATTGAGAATTTATTGCCTTATATGGAGTGTTGTTCGCGTGTTTTAATTTCATCCTTTGGTTACATAGAAAATAATGTAATTACAATATAGCGTTTAAAAGATAAAAATTGAAATAAATTTAACTAAAGTTAAATGTTTAGTGTTATTATTTTTCTTTTATTAGGAAATTATACTTCTCTTGATGTTTTTTTCCGCGGGAGTCGGAGGCGGTCCGCTCCTTTTATTTGTAGTTTTTTCGTAGCTTTCGTTTTTCCCTTTTTTGTGCATTTCGCTTTGATGTTTTTTTTTTTGTTTTTCTCTTTCTTCTTTTCTTTTTCTCTCTTTCATTTTGGTTATGGCATCTTTTAGTTTTATTTGATATAATCTATAATTATAATTCGATAGTTTATTTGTTTCATCAAAAATTTGTTCCGTATTCTCAGATGTCAGTGTTCTATGAACCAACTCATCTATGATTTCCTCTATGGTAGGCACTATTTTAGTGATATTTGTTTCGGTGTTAATAGGTGCGCTCAATGTAATATTTTCAGGTTCTAATGTACTGTCGATTAGGTTTTCGGATTCAGTGGATTCATTGATGTTATCATTTTCCTCAGATGAGTCGGGTTCTTCTATCACTGATTCTATATTATTACTCGTATGTTGGTCGCTTTTCTTCAAGGCGACTGATTCTATATTTTTACTCATCTGAGGTTCGTTTTTCTTCGATTCGATACATCTGACATTTGGGGGATGCGAGTTTTGGCACACTCCGCACAGGAAAGATTTCCCAGCGAAGTGCATCGCTATTCGCACGCCCCCAATTTCTATGAAGTGCGGTAGGTCTTTTAACGGTACTTTGAGTTTAACTCGAAAAAGTCTCCTGCCATCTCTAAGGCTTTTGTCGAAGTCGTAGGTTGTATGTGTAATGGTGTATATTTCATCTACGAAAGGGTCTAGAGCTTCGAGTAGCTCTTCATCGTTGATTAGCGGATCACACTTAAACGTAATCAAAAATCCTATTTCGGTTCTTCTTTTTTTCGATATGGTCCTGTTATGGTTACTAATTTTCAGATCTGAATTTATAAAAGCATCAGCGTCGATCGTCTGATAGAACTCTATGATCCAGTGGCCTTTGCTTCTATGGGTAAGGCTCGAAACCTTTCCTCTGCCAATTATTCGGTGGATCTCATCATTAATTTCCTTCGCACGAGTTTCAATGTATTTGCGGTTTTGAGATTCAGAAGGGTCCATATGTATGTTGATGTCGACTACTTTTTCCATTCGCGAGGCTTGATGTTTCTTTGTAGCTTCGGCGTATGAAGACATTCTCGGGATGAGTTTTTTTGATGGTCGCTAATTTGTAATTCACTGCTGTGATCTTCAGCCTGAGGAGAAGAAAAAAAGACCAATGTTGATCAGGTTTACTTCCCCGTCAGGTAAGTATGCCTTTCCCGTTGTGTGGGGAGCCTCGGACGTGCCCCAATCTTCGCAATTGTGGTTTTTTGATTGGACCCTAACCGCATCGTTCCGTTTTTTTTTTTTTCTCTTTTTAATGGGCCGCACTCAGCAGTAGTGCAACGCCGAGGCAACCCGCGGTCAGGGCGAGGTAAACCTACGATCCCTTGACCAAATGCCAAAAATCAGATTAATATATGAGCCGGACTATGCCGGCGTACCAGATATTAAACTGATAAGAACAGATACTACACTTGATCTTAGCCATTAGGCCGAGAAGCGATACTTTTTCAACGAATTTGTGTGCTGGCTCCCTCCCTTTGAACGAAAAAACTTGTGGGCATTTGAATAAGTCGATGGGTAACTGTAAGTTTGAACAATGAAAACATGGGCTCGTTGTATGAAACTAAAACTGCAACAATTTCATTCTAAAACATTTGGGTTTTTTAACCTTCTTTCAGAAATAACCCAACTAACCAAGATTTAAAAATAACACTGGGCAGCAGCAGATTCAAATGCATAATGCGATCAAAAGCCAAGTTGAACAATCCAAAATCAACTCAAAATACTAGCGCCCCGACAGATTTTTTCTGTCAAAAAACATTTGGAGAACCTCTGTATTTAAATGTTCTTTTCATCTGTTGTAACGATGGTACTTTAATCCATCACCAAAACAGCAGAGCTTAGGAAGATTTGTTTGTCATTAGCCTCAAATAGCAATTTCTCACAAACTAAAATCTAAAAAACAAAGTTGAAGTTTAGAAATTTGGACGGTGTAAACTAATTTAAGACTTTAAACTGAGTAGCAAGAAATATTTTTGAAATATTTCTGTTTACATATAAATTAAACAAAGCATTTTATTGGAAGAAATGAACTCCTTAAATGTTTACTGACAAAAAGGTAAAACAATTTAAAAAAGTGACCTAAAACACTCAAAACATCAAACAACAAATGGAAAAGGACAAACTTATGACCCTAAATTACAGTTGACAGCATCATGTTAGCAAAAGTAATGCATGCATACACACAAACGTGCATACATACTTCCATACATACAATTTTCCATACATACATACATACATACATACATACATACATACATACATACATACAAACAAACTTCCATACATACATACATACATACATACATACATACATGCATGCATGCATGCATGCATGCATTGATACATATATTCATGCATCCATGCGTCATGCCAATACCTTAGGACATTTAAACAGTGCGCTCTCAGTCCTGGACCACAGATAACCATGGGACTGATAGAGATAGCACCATACTGGAAGATTTAGCTAGCCTTCATCATAATCAGGTGGAATGTCAACAAATTGATTTCTATTCATGCTAATAGCCACAGAGCCATACAGAAAACTGCAGGGAACTTTGCAATCGAGCAATTGTAGATTGTCAGGCCAACTAATGAATTTATGGCAGAGATAACGAAGAAAATCATGAAAAGCCTTGCACATCATATCTCGATTTTTCACAAACTCACAGAGTGTGGTGAATGGAAGAATGCAAAGTTTTTTTAAAAAATTTTACATATTGCCCAACCTAAATCAAGCCTAAAAATGTATTTGCTTAAATTATAGAACCTCAGGATTGATGGAGAACAAAGTTAAAAATATTATCTAGCAGACTTGGGTCAATTTCAATTGTAAATGTAATTGAATTACGATTACTTGAAATTTTAATAGCAACTGAATTACAATGACTTGCACTTGTAATTCACTTACAAGTCATATTATTACAATTACTTGTGACTGTACCTTATAAAATACAATAACAATTACTTCATGAAAATACATTTAATTACAATTAAGTTACAGCCACAATTGAGCCAAGTCTGATGCTAACCTAACTTAACCCTTAACCAACCTTGCCCCAGAACCATATGTACACTCAAAATTCAGTACTTTCGACATTTTATTTTCAATGCTTAGACTTGCTACCTGAGGCTGGGTTAATTTTAACAGAAACTCTGTAAAACATTGAAAAGCCATGTTATGAAAAAGCCAAACAAAAGGTTTGATTCAAAGTGCATTGAACATGCCATTTTTTAAAAAAAAAATTGTCACGTATCTTTCATCAAACTAAAGGATTGTTTTAAAGAAGTGGACAGATTGTCCATTGAAAAGTATCCCTAATTGACCATTCATTTGTTGGCCTTGTGTCAGTTTAACTGTAAAAGAAATAAAGCTGTGAACAAACTAGAAGAAGAAATTCTCAGAAAGATGCTTCTTCTGTTTCACTCACCGATACGAGCGAGAAGAACTCCTCACTTTTCCTCGCTCACTGGGATGCTCTTGTGAGTAGCAGTAGTAGGAGTAGTAGCAGTGGTAGTGCAGATTTTAATACAGATATTTCAGGAACTCAAGACGGACTCTGAAAGTCTCTTGTGACTACCCCTAAAAATGCAAATTTATTTCTAAGCATTATTTTTTTTTTTAATCAGGAACTATTTTTAAGTATTTTTGAAGACTTGAGAGAGTAAAGTGTACAAAACAGTAGTGGCTAAACTGCTTCAAGTTTTAAAATATAAGGTAGAAAACATTGAAAATAAGTAGCGCAGTACTTTTTGTTACTTAAAGCATTCTTGATAAATGATAAAAACTTAAATGGAACTCCTCTAAACTCACTTGTCTTGGTTTTGTCTTAGATACTCTTTTCTTCCATTTTTTTTTTTTTTTTTTTTTTTAATTCGAAACAAACCAAACCAAAAGCACCTTTACGGCTCCTTGACGCTAGGCCGACACCAATAACTTTAGTAGGACTGCGCGTAACCACTACACCGTTGTTAAACTAAGATCGTAGTAACTAAGTAACTAAGTTAAACTAAATTCGTGGAGCGTAGTAACTCCTTCAGTTTACCTGTCAGTTAAATGATGAAAAGTGTACGCGATCATTCGATCTTAGGCTTTTTTTTTTTTATTTGATTGTTCCCCTTCCCGAAACCCCGAAATGAACGAAATACGATTGGCAAGTATTTGATGCATACCTTAATACACAGTGACTAAAATGTAGTATGTGTTTTTTCCGTGCCCAGCGAATGGTCGGAAGATAGTGCATGCTTTTAGATATCTTAGAGCTTGCGGTTTCATACTAGTGCCCAAGCCTTTGTGTGATTCTTTTTTAAAAAAAAGCAGAAGTTAGATTTTTTGCATTTAATGACAAAAAAAACAAAAATTTTAGCAAGATCTAATGATTAAATCTGAATAATGATTTTTAAAAACCATGTTCTGCCTCAGTTGCACATAAAATGGTCATATTCTAATCAAGAAGTAGTTAAGCTCTCTCAATCTTTTATTTTCTGCAACCTTCCTAAAGAAAAACATTCGTTATTCAAAAGAAATTATTCAAACAGTTTTTTGTTTTCTTTTCTTTCTTTTCCATTTGTGATCAAATTATGGTTAGTACTAACGGTAGCACATTGCATCCACTTCCTCGTTATTAGTATTTTCTTACCAGCATTAACAACATTCGTTATTTCGTAACTATCCAATTAATGCTTAATAGTTTTAAAATTTACCACAAAAGACTACATTAACTGTCTTGTAAGCGCCAATAAGAATATAATTAAATAAGTATACAACGCCTGGAAGGAAGAAATGTGCTGCTGTTTGTCTTTCTATAATCATCAACGAAGAAATGAAAAAGAAAAATCGGACTCTGGTTTGATTGACAATTCTGAATGCAATTTATACATTCTTGACGCACACAAACATGGTGACAAACAAACAATACTAGGAGCCAATAGTAATTTGCTAAAATTTTTTTTTTTTTTTTTTTTTTGCAGGAATAGAGTTCTTATAGTTTTCGTTTCTAAAAAAGAAAAAAAAAAAAAAAATGAAGAAAAAAAACAAGTCAAACAAAAAAACAACAACAACAAAAAACAAATAGGTTTTCAGTTGTTCATAGACTAAGACGGATTAGAACAACTCGAGTATTTTATTTCAGCAGCTAATTTGTTCTCGGCGATGTTTGCTCCATAAAATATAACGATTGCAACAGATATTTTCATTTGAACCCATTTTCTAATGCGTATAATGTTTTTAAAATTTGTGTGGCATAAGACTCTCGTCTCTTTCTCTTGCGCTTCTTGTCACCAGTTCCAGCGACTTTTCCGCCTTTCTTACCAGCGCGCTTCTCGCCTTTTTTTGCCACCTTTGGCGCTTGTTTTCCTCCGGCTTTTGGTGCGTCAGATCATTTCGACGAGCTTAGCAGTGAAAGTTTTTTCTTCTTTGTTTTCATTGCATTGCAACTGGATTTAATTTAAAGTAGATTTGTGGTTTCCAACTTGATAACTTTTCCGTTCTACGCACTTCTATTGGTTTTTAAAAGATTACGTCATTTGAGCATTGTTTATTTCTTTTTTACTATTGGTTAAAAAACTCTTTTCTGTTTAACAAAAAGCCGCACGAGATCTCTAGTCTGTCAGTCTGTTTTCAGTAGAAAACAAAATGTTAGCACGTGGAAAAGGAGGAAAAGCTAAGGCTAAGAGTGGCTTTCTTCAGTTTCCTATTGGTCGTGTCTAATCTCATCGGTTTAGGCGCACCATCTACTTAGCTGGAGTTTTTGAAAACCTCTCCGCCGAAAATCTTACAGCTAGCTGGTAATGCTGCACGCGATAACCAGAGAGCCAGGATCATTCCTCGTCGTTTGCAGCTAGCTGTTCGCAACGACGAAGAAGTTAAACAAGCTGTTGTTTGGTGTTACAATCGCGAGCAGCGGTGTGTTGCCAAACATTCAGGCTATGTTGCAATCGTTCCAAAACGGCAATCTAAACAATACCAAAGGCTAATTTCATAGCTACACACCTGTTCAAAGATTATTGTTAAGGCATTGGAAACTTACGCGAAGTTGATTTGTAGACTTGCTGCAACTTATCAAAACATGCAATAATAGCTGTTTTCAAGTCATAAACTACAAGTCAAAAAATATACCAGAATCCAATATGAAATATACAAAAATGGATGGAAATTGTTACTATTGTTGTTACTATCATTACTGTTAGTTTGTTATTGCCATTACTTATTTTTTATGATTATTACTATTGTTATTATCGTTATTATCATTGCTGTTGGTATTATTATTAGTCTGTTATTGCTATCATCATCTTTTATTACCATTATTACGATTGTTATTATTTTCAATCTTACTATTATTATCATATTTTTATTATTGCGACTATTTTTTTTTCTTTCAACAATTATTACCATTATTGTTTTTTTATTACAGCCATTCATTGAATGATTTCTGGTGTTGCAGCCGTTCGATCACGCTTACTGGTTGCGACTAGATTTTCATTGATTTTATAAGAAAAAAAACAAAACAACAACAAAGAACTTTTGAACGAAATAAAATGTGTTTACACTTTTAGGAGGCTTTGTTTACCTTCTCACTGACAAATCTTCACTCGAGGATATATACATAACATATAAATACACATAAAACATACCTTTTCTCAAATACTCGTTTACGTCCAGTAACTCATAGAGGGCTGAGTGAGGGTTTTTTTTTTTGCATCTTTAAAGGGGGCGAGCGCGAACGCAGGCCCCCACTACCAGAAATTGTACGGTCGAGTTACCGACGTTAGCGGTAATCGCAGGGGTCAGCCCAGGCGAAGTGCAATGCAAGAGCCTCACCCTGGAAGAAGCCCCATGTTGATCAGGTTTACTTCCCCGTCAGGTAAGTATGCCTTTCCCGTTGTGTGGGGAGCCTCGGACGTGCCCCAATCTTCGCAATTGTGGTTTTTTGATTGGACCCTAACCGCATCGTTCCGTTTTTTTTTTTTTCTCTTTTTAATGGGCCGCACTCAGCAGTAGTGCAACGCCGAGGCAACCCGCGGTCAGGGCGAGGTAAACCTACGATCCCTTGACCAAATGCCAAAAATCAGATTAATATATGAGCCGGACTATGCCGGCGTACCAGATATTAAACTGATAAGAACAGATACTACACTTGATCTTAGCCATTAGGCCGAGAAGCGATACTTTTTCAACGAATTTGTGTGCTGGCTCCCTCCCTTTGAACGAAAAAACTTGTGGGCATTTGAATAAGTCGATGGGTAACTGTAAGTTTGAACAATGAAAACATGGGCTCGTTGTATGAAACTAAAACTGCAACAATTTCATTCTAAAACATTTGGGTTTTTTAACCTTCTTTCAGAAATAACCCAACTAACCAAGATTTAAAAATAACACTGGGCAGCAGCAGATTCAAATGCATAATGCGATCAAAAGCCAAGTTGAACAATCCAAAATCAACTCAAAATACTAGCGCCCCGACAGATTTTTTCTGTCAAAAAACATTTGGAGAACCTCTGTATTTAAATGTTCTTTTCATCTGTTGTAACGATGGTACTTTAATCCATCACCAAAACAGCAGAGCTTAGGAAGATTTGTTTGTCATTAGCCTCAAATAGCAATTTCTCACAAACTAAAATCTAAAAAACAAAGTTGAAGTTTAGAAATTTGGACGGTGTAAACTAATTTAAGACTTTAAACTGAGTAGCAAGAAATATTTTTGAAATATTTCTGTTTACATATAAATTAAACAAAGCATTTTATTGGAAGAAATGAACTCCTTAAATGTTTACTGACAAAAAGGTAAAACAATTTAAAAAAGTGACCTAAAACACTCAAAACATCAAACAACAAATGGAAAAGGACAAACTTATGACCCTAAATTACAGTTGACAGCATCATGTTAGCAAAAGTAATGCATGCATACACACAAACGTGCATACATACTTCCATACATACAATTTTCCATACATACATACATACATACATACATACATACATACATACATACATACAAACAAACTTCCATACATACATACATACATACATACATACATACATGCATGCATGCATGCATGCATGCATTGATACATATATTCATGCATCCATGCGTCATGCCAATACCTTAGGACATTTAAACAGTGCGCTCTCAGTCCTGGACCACAGATAACCATGGGACTGATAGAGATAGCACCATACTGGAAGATTTAGCTAGCCTTCATCATAATCAGGTGGAATGTCAACAAATTGATTTCTATTCATGCTAATAGCCACAGAGCCATACAGAAAACTGCAGGGAACTTTGCAATCGAGCAATTGTAGATTGTCAGGCCAACTAATGAATTTATGGCAGAGATAACGAAGAAAATCATGAAAAGCCTTGCACATCATATCTCGATTTTTCACAAACTCACAGAGTGTGGTGAATGGAAGAATGCAAAGTTTTTTTAAAAAATTTTACATATTGCCCAACCTAAATCAAGCCTAAAAATGTATTTGCTTAAATTATAGAACCTCAGGATTGATGGAGAACAAAGTTAAAAATATTATCTAGCAGACTTGGGTCAATTTCAATTGTAAATGTAATTGAATTACGATTACTTGAAATTTTAATAGCAACTGAATTACAATGACTTGCACTTGTAATTCACTTACAAGTCATATTATTACAATTACTTGTGACTGTACCTTATAAAATACAATAACAATTACTTCATGAAAATACATTTAATTACAATTAAGTTACAGCCACAATTGAGCCAAGTCTGATGCTAACCTAACTTAACCCTTAACCAACCTTGCCCCAGAACCATATGTACACTCAAAATTCAGTACTTTCGACATTTTATTTTCAATGCTTAGACTTGCTACCTGAGGCTGGGTTAATTTTAACAGAAACTCTGTAAAACATTGAAAAGCCATGTTATGAAAAAGCCAAACAAAAGGTTTGATTCAAAGTGCATTGAACATGCCATTTTTTAAAAAAAAAATTGTCACGTATCTTTCATCAAACTAAAGGATTGTTTTAAAGAAGTGGACAGATTGTCCATTGAAAAGTATCCCTAATTGACCATTCATTTGTTGGCCTTGTGTCAGTTTAACTGTAAAAGAAATAAAGCTGTGAACAAACTAGAAGAAGAAATTCTCAGAAAGATGCTTCTTCTGTTTCACTCACCGATACGAGCGAGAAGAACTCCTCACTTTTCCTCGCTCACTGGGATGCTCTTGTGAGTAGCAGTAGTAGGAGTAGTAGCAGTGGTAGTGCAGATTTTAATACAGATATTTCAGGAACTCAAGACGGACTCTGAAAGTCTCTTGTGACTACCCCTAAAAATGCAAATTTATTTCTAAGCATTATTTTTTTTTTTAATCAGGAACTATTTTTAAGTATTTTTGAAGACTTGAGAGAGTAAAGTGTACAAAACAGTAGTGGCTAAACTGCTTCAAGTTTTAAAATATAAGGTAGAAAACATTGAAAATAAGTAGCGCAGTACTTTTTGTTACTTAAAGCATTCTTGATAAATGATAAAAACTTAAATGGAACTCCTCTAAACTCACTTGTCTTGGTTTTGTCTTAGATACTCTTTTCTTCCATTTTTTTTTTTTTTTTTTTTTTTAATTCGAAACAAACCAAACCAAAAGCACCTTTACGGCTCCTTGACGCTAGGCCGACACCAATAACTTTAGTAGGACTGCGCGTAACCACTACACCGTTGTTAAACTAAGATCGTAGTAACTAAGTAACTAAGTTAAACTAAATTCGTGGAGCGTAGTAACTCCTTCAGTTTACCTGTCAGTTAAATGATGAAAAGTGTACGCGATCATTCGATCTTAGGCTTTTTTTTTTTTATTTGATTGTTCCCCTTCCCGAAACCCCGAAATGAACGAAATACGATTGGCAAGTATTTGATGCATTTTTTTTTTTTTTTTTTTTTTTTTCTTGATATATTTACAATATATAATTATTTACATTTTTTTTTACCGTTTTATATATACATAAATATTATTTACAATGTTATTTGTACAAAGTTTTTCGTTTTTGATAATAAATATTTCCGTCTGGTGGAGGAGTGGAAATTTGTTATGTTTTTTTTTTTTTTTTTTTTTTTTTTTTTTTCTCTTTAGAAGGAAAATATAGAGAAAGAAAGGATTGGGGAAAGAGAGAAAAGTAGCAAAAATAAGGACATGGTGTTTGAGATGTTAAATAGTTTTTAGAGAATAGAAAGAGGTATAGATAAAGTAATATGATATGATTTCTCATATCATATTGGTTTAAGTTAGATTTAGTATAAGATCATAGGATCAAAAGGATTTATTAAAGAGATTTTATGAACGGCGTTTATGTTTTAAATTTTACCGTTTGAGAGATTTTAAATGTTGATTTTAAGTTTTCCATCTTTAAGGGAACATAGAATGTCCATATGACAGAAATGATCACAAAAGATGTTTAAGGTGTTTCTTTCTGCGTGATGGTCATACTTTCTCTTTATTAAATCTTTAATTTTATTAACGATTTTTCGGATAATATTTTGTGAATCTACTTTTCCTTTTCTTAGCACCGCGTGGCAGCGTCCGCTCCATATCTCACCCATTATGATCTGAGTGAGCGTCAGAAGCAAACGCGACACCGGGTGCCTCTCCGACAAATGCGCAATGTCGAGAAGAAAAATAGAATTTGCCGGTTTTATTATTCTGCTCGGCACGAAGGATTTGTAAATGTGTTTGAAATATTCCCAAATTTCAACCGAGGGAGGACAAAGGGTGAAGATGTGAATCGCGTCTTCTACGCGCCCGCATGTTGTGCAGTTTTTGTTTTTGAATGATTTTTGTCGTGAGTTTCTCGTTAGTAAAGTCGCTGTCGGTAGACTGTTGTGTAAGAATCTGTAAAGTATGTTTTGGGTCGTACCGTGTGCATGCGAAGTAAAGTTCCTTTTCCAAATTAATGTAAAGGGCAGTTTTGTTTTCGTCACTCCAGTCCAGTAGCGTTCTGCAGTCACAACCGTCTTTTTGTTTTTTGTTATTTGTGTGTATATGGATTTGCATGTTTTGTTAGTTATGTCAAATATGAATGGGTGTTCGGTCAAGTATTGTACTGTTGTTTTGTAGTATTGTGGCGTTTTGTCGTCCCAGTGTTTTGGAAAGTCGTTTTGTCTGAGAAAGGTCCAGTCAGGGTGTATGTGTGTGAATTTTGTCAAAGAGCTCGCCAACCAGTATTTATAGAGATGATGGCAGTCATGTGTGTCTCCAGCGCATCTCTGTCTCAGTTGAAACAGAGTTTTTAGGTGTAGCGCGAGACATTGGTCTTTTGGTGAGAGTATACCAAGACCTCCGCTTTTGGTAGGGAGGAAAAGAGTGCTTCTTTTAACAGGGTTGTAATTTTGTTTTTGCCAAAGGTTGTCAAAGATGGTGGCGTGTAGGCGTGTCTCAACCCATTTAGGCATGGGGAGTGTGTTTGCCAAAAACCATACCTTCGACAGACCCAAAGCATTATAAAGCAAGGCTTTTCCTCTCAATGATACCAGGCGGAGTCTCAGAAAATTTAAAGTTTTTTCAACCTTGTTTAGTGTTGTTGTCCAGTTTGAGTTTATGGTTTGCGATAGTTTTGCATGAAAGGTGACTCCCAGAATTTTCATTCCGTTCCCGTTCGTCCAAGCTATGTCTTTTAGACTAGCGTCGGAAACGGGTTCGAAACCGCCCAGAGCCAAACCTCTCGTTTTAGAAGCGTTTATAATAGAACCGCTGGCTTTTTGAAAGATACTTACCTTCCGGAAGAAATTTTGAACAGACTTGCCGTTTCTGGCGAAAAGAAGAGAGTCGTCGGCATACTGCTGGATTTTTAAAGGTTTTGATGTGCCAGGCAAAGGATAGCCCTCGATGCCGTCATCCGCTCTGACCAGCAGAGCTAGCGTTTCCGCGACGAAAACGTATAACAGCAGCGACAGCGGATCGCCCTGCCTGACACCGCGCTCTGTATGGAAGAACGGTGATAAGAATCCGCCATTGATGATAGATGCTGAGACGTTAGAGTAAAGAGTGGTTATGAACGAGATGAAGTTCTTGCCTAAATTGTATTTTTCTAGAATTTTGATAAGAAAGGAGCGATCGACTTTATCAAAAGCCTTTTCTTGGTCGATGGACAAGATGAAACATGGAGTTTGTTTAAGCTCAGCGTATTCTATTAAATCCCGGACTAGGTGTAAGTTTGAAAAGATGTTTCTTCCCGGGATGCCGCACGTTTGGTTTGGCTCTATGATTTTTCCCATCACTTTTGACAGCCTTAGCGCGAGAGCTTTTGTTATTATCTTATAGTCCGCGCCAAGGAGGGAAATGGGGCGCCAGTTTTTCTGGTCTGTTAAGTCACCTTGTTTTGGAATGAGCGATATGATGGATTTTCTCATGGATGGTGTGGTTTGTTTTTCTGTGAATAAAATATGGTTGGCGAGCTCTTCGAAATCGTCTTCCAGATCCTGCCAGAAGGTTTTATAGAACTCGGCCGGAAGACCGTCATAGCCTGGTGACTTTCCGTTTTCAAACCTGTTCAGCGCCGCCTTTAGCTCTTGTTTTGTTAGGCGCTCGTTGAGTAGTTGGTTCTCCTCAGCGCTTAGAGCGTTCTTGATATGGGCCAGAACGTAGTCTTGACTGTTTTTACAGAGTTCTGTTTTCGTGAACAGGTTTTGATAATAGGTTTTGAGGGAGTGTAGAATTTCACCAGGCTCACTTGTCAATGATCCGTCGCTTTTCCGTATTTCGGATATGGTCTTACGTTTTTGCTGCGACTTCTCAAGATTGACAAGGAAATTTGACGGCCTTTCGCCCTCTTCTAGCAGTTTCTGTTTTGTGCGCACGCTTACGCCAGGGAACTGCAAATCAAAAAGTTTTTCTCGCGTGTCGCTGATATCATCCGCGTTCGCCAAAATATTTTTTTCTAGGTGGTGAAGGTGATGTTGAAGGCGCCTGATTTCGCGTATTTTGGTTTGGCCTGCTTGCGCTGCGTTCTTTTGCAGTTCCGCCGCAATAAGCGCTTTGAAATCATCCCACCAACTCAGAGTGGAAGAGTAGGATGATTTCTTTGCGCGCAGGTCGCGAATTAGAGTTTTGATGTTTTGTTTGACTTCCTCGATTTCAATAAGGGAACAATTTAGCTTCCAGTACCCTGGTCCTCTCCTTACCGTTTTAAAATGGAGCGTGGTTGTCATGAAGTCGTGATCGGAGAAAGTGTTTGTCAATATGTCTGTGCGCGTCGCTCTTGTCGCGTCGTCATGTCGGCAGTAAATTCTGTCCAGTCTGCATTTGACGTTATTGTTTGTCCAAGTGTAAGCCCGTTTGTCCTTGTGTTTCGCGCGCCATACGTCTGTTAGTTTGTAGCGGTTTTTGAAGTTGTCTAGTTGTACTGTTCCGGTGGTGTGATAGTTTGCATAGTTTGAGTCTTGTGTGTCTAGCGTAACGTTTTCCACCATATTAAAGTCGCCTGCTAATATGATGGGGAGTCCTGTGTTTTGTGAATAGTCATGCAGTCCGTCAAAAAAATCGTAACGGTCGCTTGGGATGTTCGGTGCGTATACGTTGATGATATGCATGTCGTGTTTTTCAAAGCAAATTATGGCGCTTAATATTCTACCATGGTTATCCCTTTTTAGTTCGTTTAGTTGAATATTGGACTTGCAGAGGATAGCCACCCCACAACTCGAGCTGCTGGGACCCGAGTTCCAGATGGACGCACCCGACCATTCGTCACTCCACTGTTTTGCTGTGGTGGGTCCGGAGCCCGTTTCCTGAAGGAGGATAAGATCATAGGAGGAATTTTGGAGAAACCCGAAAAAATTGGTGCGTTTTGTCGGGTTGTTCAACCCGCGTATGTTGCATGTTAAAATATTAAGCGCCATGGAGGAGAGGACCAGTTTGCGTTTTTCGCAAGTTCGCTTAAGCACTTTTGGCAAATAACAAAATTGATGTAAAATGAAGAAAAGTTCATATGACATTTTAAACAAAGTTTTAAATTATTACTCATATTTTGGAAAGGCATAACTAAAGCTGATAAAAAATACTTAGAAGAGAAGAAAGGATATAGCAGATTAAGATCATGAGTTAAAAAAAATAGTAAAAGGAGTAGAAAAGGAAAAGGACTCACTGAGTTTCTTCCACACATCTTGAAGTGGTGATATCCTCTTCGTCAAAACTCAGGTCAGCATCTTCTTCGACATTTTGATCTGCAACGCTGGTTTGATTTTTAAAGTTAGCATTTTTGGACTCGTCCTCAATATTAAAATCAATGTCACTGTCAATTACTGCAGGTAGAGTTGTATTTCTTTGAATAGATTTCTTTGGGTTCGTCTTTTCCCTTCTTCCTCTCTGCCGCTTTCGCGTGAAGGAAGGTCGGAAATCACTGGTTTCAGCATTTTCGGATTCCGCCTCTGTAGGGGGAGGAATGACTGGAACTTCGGCTTCCACCCGTTTTGTTGGAACTTGTTGAATTTCGAGAGTTGGTGGGGTGGAAACTTTTGTATCATTTGTCTTTTCAATGTATTCCGATGTTGTTTTCATTTCTGGTTGACCTCTGTGTTTATATCGCAGGGTCAAACCGTCCACGTTCTCATATCTGGGCAAGGGGTTTATGTTTGGATTATTCCAATTTGATATAATTATTATGACATTTCCGGTGCATATTTCCTCGCCCTCCACCTTAACTTTTTGATAGTAAAAGGAGTCGACATTTCCTCTTCCTTTTGCGAGGTGAGTTGCTAATGCAGACAAAGCGCTCGTGCAGCCGTTCCTAAGGATTCCAATTGGTATGTTTTGTACCAATACATGGACCTTAGGGATGTATTTCTGCTTGAACTTAAGAGAAACTCCTTTGATGACAATTTCACTTGTAAGAAAATATGTAAGATCATTACTACAGTGTAGGGCAAACTCAAATTGGCGGTGTGAGAAGTGCCTTGTAATACCCCACACAGAAGAAAGAAGGTTTTTGGCTTTTAAAGCTATGATAAAGTCTTGGATGTTGCAGTTAAGGTCTCCATAGCAACAAACAAGAACTGATGCATTTTCGTTGTACGAAGTTCTTGTGTTGAAAACACCAAGATTAACCTTGTTTAGTTTGGGTTGAGAAGAAACAGCGTTTGAGCCAACAGCACTTGCGTAGCTGATGGGAGGTTTGATAAGAGTCTTTTCGATATCAACTTCCATACTTGCAGAAGCCATAAAGTAAATAAAGCCAACCAAATAAGTAAGCCAAAAACTAAATATCCACACGCCAAGTAACAAAGTAAGCCAGATAGTTATAAAAATAACTGTTTTCACTATTCACTATAATTCTCGATGCGATACCTTAATACACAGTGACTAAATTGTAGTATGTGTTTTTTCCGTTTGATGCATACCTTAATACACAGTGACTAAAATGTAGTATGTGTTTTTTCCGTGCCCAGCGAATGGTCGGAAGATAGTGCATGCTTTTAGATATCTTAGAGCTTGCGGTTTCATACTAGTGCCCAAGCCTTTGTGTGATTCTTTTTTAAAAAAAAGCAGAAGTTAGATTTTTTGCATTTAATGACAAAAAAAACAAAAATTTTAGCAAGATCTAATGATTAAATCTGAATAATGATTTTTAAAAACCATGTTCTGCCTCAGTTGCACATAAAATGGTCATATTCTAATCAAGAAGTAGTTAAGCTCTCTCAATCTTTTATTTTCTGCAACCTTCCTAAAGAAAAACATTCGTTATTCAAAAGAAATTATTCAAACAGTTTTTTGTTTTCTTTTCTTTCTTTTCCATTTGTGATCAAATTATGGTTAGTACTAACGGTAGCACATTGCATCCACTTCCTCGTTATTAGTATTTTCTTACCAGCATTAACAACATTCGTTATTTCGTAACTATCCAATTAATGCTTAATAGTTTTAAAATTTACCACAAAAGACTACATTAACTGTCTTGTAAGCGCCAATAAGAATATAATTAAATAAGTATACAACGCCTGGAAGGAAGAAATGTGCTGCTGTTTGTCTTTCTATAATCATCAACGAAGAAATGAAAAAGAAAAATCGGACTCTGGTTTGATTGACAATTCTGAATGCAATTTATACATTCTTGACGCACACAAACATGGTGACAAACAAACAATACTAGGAGCCAATAGTAATTTGCTAAAATTTTTTTTTTTTTTTTTTTTTTGCAGGAATAGAGTTCTTATAGTTTTCGTTTCTAAAAAAGAAAAAAAAAAAAAAAATGAAGAAAAAAAACAAGTCAAACAAAAAAACAACAACAACAAAAAACAAATAGGTTTTCAGTTGTTCATAGACTAAGACGGATTAGAACAACTCGAGTATTTTATTTCAGCAGCTAATTTGTTCTCGGCGATGTTTGCTCCATAAAATATAACGATTGCAACAGATATTTTCATTTGAACCCATTTTCTAATGCGTATAATGTTTTTAAAATTTGTGTGGCATAAGACTCTCGTCTCTTTCTCTTGCGCTTCTTGTCACCAGTTCCAGCGACTTTTCCGCCTTTCTTACCAGCGCGCTTCTCGCCTTTTTTTGCCACCTTTGGCGCTTGTTTTCCTCCGGCTTTTGGTGCGTCAGATCATTTCGACGAGCTTAGCAGTGAAAGTTTTTTCTTCTTTGTTTTCATTGCATTGCAACTGGATTTAATTTAAAGTAGATTTGTGGTTTCCAACTTGATAACTTTTCCGTTCTACGCACTTCTATTGGTTTTTAAAAGATTACGTCATTTGAGCATTGTTTATTTCTTTTTTACTATTGGTTAAAAAACTCTTTTCTGTTTAACAAAAAGCCGCACGAGATCTCTAGTCTGTCAGTCTGTTTTCAGTAGAAAACAAAATGTTAGCACGTGGAAAAGGAGGAAAAGCTAAGGCTAAGAGTGGCTTTCTTCAGTTTCCTATTGGTCGTGTCTAATCTCATCGGTTTAGGCGCACCATCTACTTAGCTGGAGTTTTTGAAAACCTCTCCGCCGAAAATCTTACAGCTAGCTGGTAATGCTGCACGCGATAACCAGAGAGCCAGGATCATTCCTCGTCGTTTGCAGCTAGCTGTTCGCAACGACGAAGAAGTTAAACAAGCTGTTGTTTGGTGTTACAATCGCGAGCAGCGGTGTGTTGCCAAACATTCAGGCTATGTTGCAATCGTTCCAAAACGGCAATCTAAACAATACCAAAGGCTAATTTCATAGCTACACACCTGTTCAAAGATTATTGTTAAGGCATTGGAAACTTACGCGAAGTTGATTTGTAGACTTGCTGCAACTTATCAAAACATGCAATAATAGCTGTTTTCAAGTCATAAACTACAAGTCAAAAAATATACCAGAATCCAATATGAAATATACAAAAATGGATGGAAATTGTTACTATTGTTGTTACTATCATTACTGTTAGTTTGTTATTGCCATTACTTATTTTTTATGATTATTACTATTGTTATTATCGTTATTATCATTGCTGTTGGTATTATTATTAGTCTGTTATTGCTATCATCATCTTTTATTACCATTATTACGATTGTTATTATTTTCAATCTTACTATTATTATCATATTTTTATTATTGCGACTATTTTTTTTTCTTTCAACAATTATTACCATTATTGTTTTTTTATTACAGCCATTCATTGAATGATTTCTGGTGTTGCAGCCGTTCGATCACGCTTACTGGTTGCGACTAGATTTTCATTGATTTTATAAGAAAAAAAACAAAACAACAACAAAGAACTTTTGAACGAAATAAAATGTGTTTACACTTTTAGGAGGCTTTGTTTACCTTCTCACTGACAAATCTTCACTCGAGGATATATACATAACATATAAATACACATAAAACATACCTTTTCTCAAATACTCGTTTACGTCCAGTAACTCATAGAGGGCTGAGTGAGGGTTTTTTTTTTTGCATCTTTAAAGGGGGCGAGCGCGAACGCAGGCCCCCACTACCAGAAATTGTACGGTCGAGTTACCGACGTTAGCGGTAATCGCAGGGGTCAGCCCAGGCGAAGTGCAATGCAAGAGCCTCACCCTGGAAGAAGCCCCATGTTGATCAGATATTATGATTTTTATTTCGGGTCCTCCAGCTAGTTGCCTTGCGGACCCTAGTCATGATATACACGAGTTTTCCGTTTACAGAAATAAAAAATAAAATAATCTCGTGGCTACCATGACGCGAACAAAAAGTGGCCTCAAAAAATAAGATAAAAAATAAAAAAGGCCAGAAAAAAGAAAACAAAAGAAAAAGTATGCAAAAAAAGAAATGAAAAAGTTTAAAAGTTTCAAAAGGAGAGCAGAGTTGATTACTTCAAAAAAGCGTCTCAAATTTGCTTATTTTTTAGAATTCGAATTTCATTGAGAATTTATTGCCTTATATGGAGTGTTGTTCGCGTGTTTTAATTTCATCTTTTGGTTACATAGAAAATAATGTAATTACAATATAGCGTTTAAAAAATAAAAATTGAAATAAGTTTAACTAAAATTAAATGTTTAGTGTTATTATTTTTCTTTTATTAGGAAGTGTTACTTCTCTTGGTGTTTTTTTCCGCTGGAGTCGGAGGCGGTCCGCTCCTTTTATTTGTAGTTTTTTCGTAGCTTTCGTTTTTCCCTTTTTTGTGCATTTCGCTTTGATGTTTTTCTTTTTGTTTTTCTCTTTCTTCGTTTCTTTTTCTCTCTTTCATTTTGGTTATGGCATTTTTTAGTTTTATTTGATATAATCTATAATTATAATTCGATAGTTTATTTGTTTCTTCAATAATTTGTTCCCTATTCTCAGATGTCAATGTTCTATGAACCAACTCATCTATGATTTCCTCTATGGTAGGCACAATTTTAGTGATATTTGTTTCGGTGTTAATAGGTGCGCTCAATGTAATATTTTCAGGTTCTAATGTACTGTCGATTAGGGTTTCGGATTTATTGGATTCATTGATGTTATCATTTTCCTCAGATGAGTCGGGTTCTTCTATCACTGATTCTATATTATTACTCGTATGTTGGTCGCTTTTCTTAAAGGCGGCTGATTCTATATTTTTACTCATCTGAGGTTCGTTTTTCTTCGATTCGATACATCTGACATTTGGGGGATGCGAGTTTTGGCACACTCCGCACAGGAAAGATTTCCCAGCGAAGTGCATCGCGATTCGCACGCCCCCAATTTCTATGAAGTGCGGTAGGTCTTTTAACGGTACTTTGAGTTTAACTCGAAAAAGTCTCCTGCCATCTCTAAGGCTTTTGTCGAAGTCGTAGGTTGTGTATGTAATGGTGTATATTTCATCTACGAATGGGTCTAGTGCTTCGAGTAGCTCTTCATCGTTGATTAGCGGATCACACTTAAACGTAATCAAAAATCCTATTTCGGTTCTTCTTTTTTTCGATATGGTCCTGTTATGGTTACTAATTTTCAGATCTGAATTTATAAAAGCATCAGCGTCGATCGTCTGATAGAACTCTATGATCCAGTGGCCTTTGCTTCTGTGGGTAAGGCTCGAAACCTTTCCTCTGCCAATTATTCGGTGGATCTCATCATTAATTTCCTTCGCACGAGTTTCAATGTATTTGCGGTTTTGAGATTCAGAAGGGTCCATAAATATGTTGATGTCGACTACTTTTTCCATTCGCGAGGCTTGATGTTTCTTTGTAGCTTCGGCGTATGATGACATTCTCGAGATGATTTTTCTTGATGGTCGCTAATAAGTAATTCACTGCTGTGATCTTCAGCCTGAGGAGAAGAAAAAAAGACCAATGTTGATCAGATATTATGATTTTTATTTCGGGTCCTCCAGCTAGTTGCCTTGCGGACCCTAGTCATGATATACACGAGTTTTCCGTTTACAGAAATAAAAAATAAAATAATCTCGTGGCTACCATGACGCGAACAAAAAGTGGCCTCAAAAAATAAGATAAAAAATAAAAAAGGCCAGAAAAAAGAAAACAAAAGAAAAAGTATGCAAAAAAAGAAATGAAAAAGTTTAAAAGTTTCAAAAGGAGAGCAGAGTTGATTACTTCAAAAAAGCGTCTCAAATTTGCTTATTTTTTAGAATTCGAATTTCATTGAGAATTTATTGCCTTATATGGAGTGTTGTTCGCGTGTTTTAATTTCATCTTTTGGTTACATAGAAAATAATGTAATTACAATATAGCGTTTAAAAAATAAAAATTGAAATAAGTTTAACTAAAATTAAATGTTTAGTGTTATTATTTTTCTTTTATTAGGAAGTGTTACTTCTCTTGGTGTTTTTTTCCGCTGGAGTCGGAGGCGGTCCGCTCCTTTTATTTGTAGTTTTTTCGTAGCTTTCGTTTTTCCCTTTTTTGTGCATTTCGCTTTGATGTTTTTCTTTTTGTTTTTCTCTTTCTTCGTTTCTTTTTCTCTCTTTCATTTTGGTTATGGCATTTTTTAGTTTTATTTGATATAATCTATAATTATAATTCGATAGTTTATTTGTTTCTTCAATAATTTGTTCCCTATTCTCAGATGTCAATGTTCTATGAACCAACTCATCTATGATTTCCTCTATGGTAGGCACAATTTTAGTGATATTTGTTTCGGTGTTAATAGGTGCGCTCAATGTAATATTTTCAGGTTCTAATGTACTGTCGATTAGGGTTTCGGATTTATTGGATTCATTGATGTTATCATTTTCCTCAGATGAGTCGGGTTCTTCTATCACTGATTCTATATTATTACTCGTATGTTGGTCGCTTTTCTTAAAGGCGGCTGATTCTATATTTTTACTCATCTGAGGTTCGTTTTTCTTCGATTCGATACATCTGACATTTGGGGGATGCGAGTTTTGGCACACTCCGCACAGGAAAGATTTCCCAGCGAAGTGCATCGCGATTCGCACGCCCCCAATTTCTATGAAGTGCGGTAGGTCTTTTAACGGTACTTTGAGTTTAACTCGAAAAAGTCTCCTGCCATCTCTAAGGCTTTTGTCGAAGTCGTAGGTTGTGTATGTAATGGTGTATATTTCATCTACGAATGGGTCTAGTGCTTCGAGTAGCTCTTCATCGTTGATTAGCGGATCACACTTAAACGTAATCAAAAATCCTATTTCGGTTCTTCTTTTTTTCGATATGGTCCTGTTATGGTTACTAATTTTCAGATCTGAATTTATAAAAGCATCAGCGTCGATCGTCTGATAGAACTCTATGATCCAGTGGCCTTTGCTTCTGTGGGTAAGGCTCGAAACCTTTCCTCTGCCAATTATTCGGTGGATCTCATCATTAATTTCCTTCGCACGAGTTTCAATGTATTTGCGGTTTTGAGATTCAGAAGGGTCCATAAATATGTTGATGTCGACTACTTTTTCCATTCGCGAGGCTTGATGTTTCTTTGTAGCTTCGGCGTATGATGACATTCTCGAGATGATTTTTCTTGATGGTCGCTAATAAGTAATTCACTGCTGTGATCTTCAGCCTGAGGAGAAGAAAAAAAGACCAATGTTGATCAGGTTTACTTCCCCGTCAGGTAAGTATGCCTTTCCCGTTGTGTGGGGAGCCTCGGACGTGCCCCAATCTTCGCAATTGTGGTTTTTTGATTGGACCCTAACCGCATCGTTCCGTTTTTTTTTTTTTCTCTTTTTAATGGGCCGCACTCAGCAGTAGTGCAACGCCGAGGCAACCCGCGGTCAGGGCGAGGTAAACCTACGATCCCTTGACCAAATGCCAAAAATCAGATTAATATATGAGCCGGACTATGCCGGCGTACCAGATATTAAACTGATAAGAACAGATACTACACTTGATCTTAGCCATTAGGCCGAGAAGCGATACTTTTTCAACGAATTTGTGTGCTGGCTCCCTCCCTTTGAACGAAAAAACTTGTGGGCATTTGAATAAGTCGATGGGTAACTGTAAGTTTGAACAATGAAAACATGGGCTCGTTGTATGAAACTAAAACTGCAACAATTTCATTCTAAAACATTTGGGTTTTTTAACCTTCTTTCAGAAATAACCCAACTAACCAAGATTTAAAAATAACACTGGGCAGCAGCAGATTCAAATGCATAATGCGATCAAAAGCCAAGTTGAACAATCCAAAATCAACTCAAAATACTAGCGCCCCGACAGATTTTTTCTGTCAAAAAACATTTGGAGAACCTCTGTATTTAAATGTTCTTTTCATCTGTTGTAACGATGGTACTTTAATCCATCACCAAAACAGCAGAGCTTAGGAAGATTTGTTTGTCATTAGCCTCAAATAGCAATTTCTCACAAACTAAAATCTAAAAAACAAAGTTGAAGTTTAGAAATTTGGACGGTGTAAACTAATTTAAGACTTTAAACTGAGTAGCAAGAAATATTTTTGAAATATTTCTGTTTACATATAAATTAAACAAAGCATTTTATTGGAAGAAATGAACTCCTTAAATGTTTACTGACAAAAAGGTAAAACAATTTAAAAAAGTGACCTAAAACACTCAAAACATCAAACAACAAATGGAAAAGGACAAACTTATGACCCTAAATTACAGTTGACAGCATCATGTTAGCAAAAGTAATGCATGCATACACACAAACGTGCATACATACTTCCATACATACAATTTTCCATACATACATACATACATACATACATACATACATACATACATACAAACAAACTTCCATACATACATACATACATACATACATACATACATACATGCATGCATGCATGCATGCATGCATTGATACATATATTCATGCATCCATGCGTCATGCCAATACCTTAGGACATTTAAACAGTGCGCTCTCAGTCCTGGACCACAGATAACCATGGGACTGATAGAGATAGCACCATACTGGAAGATTTAGCTAGCCTTCATCATAATCAGGTGGAATGTCAACAAATTGATTTCTATTCATGCTAATAGCCACAGAGCCATACAGAAAACTGCAGGGAACTTTGCAATCGAGCAATTGTAGATTGTCAGGCCAACTAATGAATTTATGGCAGAGATAACGAAGAAAATCATGAAAAGCCTTGCACATCATATCTCGATTTTTCACAAACTCACAGAGTGTGGTGAATGGAAGAATGCAAAGTTTTTTTAAAAAATTTTACATATTGCCCAACCTAAATCAAGCCTAAAAATGTATTTGCTTAAATTATAGAACCTCAGGATTGATGGAGAACAAAGTTAAAAATATTATCTAGCAGACTTGGGTCAATTTCAATTGTAAATGTAATTGAATTACGATTACTTGAAATTTTAATAGCAACTGAATTACAATGACTTGCACTTGTAATTCACTTACAAGTCATATTATTACAATTACTTGTGACTGTACCTTATAAAATACAATAACAATTACTTCATGAAAATACATTTAATTACAATTAAGTTACAGCCACAATTGAGCCAAGTCTGATGCTAACCTAACTTAACCCTTAACCAACCTTGCCCCAGAACCATATGTACACTCAAAATTCAGTACTTTCGACATTTTATTTTCAATGCTTAGACTTGCTACCTGAGGCTGGGTTAATTTTAACAGAAACTCTGTAAAACATTGAAAAGCCATGTTATGAAAAAGCCAAACAAAAGGTTTGATTCAAAGTGCATTGAACATGCCATTTTTTAAAAAAAAAATTGTCACGTATCTTTCATCAAACTAAAGGATTGTTTTAAAGAAGTGGACAGATTGTCCATTGAAAAGTATCCCTAATTGACCATTCATTTGTTGGCCTTGTGTCAGTTTAACTGTAAAAGAAATAAAGCTGTGAACAAACTAGAAGAAGAAATTCTCAGAAAGATGCTTCTTCTGTTTCACTCACCGATACGAGCGAGAAGAACTCCTCACTTTTCCTCGCTCACTGGGATGCTCTTGTGAGTAGCAGTAGTAGGAGTAGTAGCAGTGGTAGTGCAGATTTTAATACAGATATTTCAGGAACTCAAGACGGACTCTGAAAGTCTCTTGTGACTACCCCTAAAAATGCAAATTTATTTCTAAGCATTATTTTTTTTTTTAATCAGGAACTATTTTTAAGTATTTTTGAAGACTTGAGAGAGTAAAGTGTACAAAACAGTAGTGGCTAAACTGCTTCAAGTTTTAAAATATAAGGTAGAAAACATTGAAAATAAGTAGCGCAGTACTTTTTGTTACTTAAAGCATTCTTGATAAATGATAAAAACTTAAATGGAACTCCTCTAAACTCACTTGTCTTGGTTTTGTCTTAGATACTCTTTTCTTCCATTTTTTTTTTTTTTTTTTTTTTTAATTCGAAACAAACCAAACCAAAAGCACCTTTACGGCTCCTTGACGCTAGGCCGACACCAATAACTTTAGTAGGACTGCGCGTAACCACTACACCGTTGTTAAACTAAGATCGTAGTAACTAAGTAACTAAGTTAAACTAAATTCGTGGAGCGTAGTAACTCCTTCAGTTTACCTGTCAGTTAAATGATGAAAAGTGTACGCGATCATTCGATCTTAGGCTTTTTTTTTTTTATTTGATTGTTCCCCTTCCCGAAACCCCGAAATGAACGAAATACGATTGGCAAGTATTTGATGCATACCTTAATACACAGTGACTAAAATGTAGTATGTGTTTTTTCCGTGCCCAGCGAATGGTCGGAAGATAGTGCATGCTTTTAGATATCTTAGAGCTTGCGGTTTCATACTAGTGCCCAAGCCTTTGTGTGATTCTTTTTTAAAAAAAAGCAGAAGTTAGATTTTTTGCATTTAATGACAAAAAAAACAAAAATTTTAGCAAGATCTAATGATTAAATCTGAATAATGATTTTTAAAAACCATGTTCTGCCTCAGTTGCACATAAAATGGTCATATTCTAATCAAGAAGTAGTTAAGCTCTCTCAATCTTTTATTTTCTGCAACCTTCCTAAAGAAAAACATTCGTTATTCAAAAGAAATTATTCAAACAGTTTTTTGTTTTCTTTTCTTTCTTTTCCATTTGTGATCAAATTATGGTTAGTACTAACGGTAGCACATTGCATCCACTTCCTCGTTATTAGTATTTTCTTACCAGCATTAACAACATTCGTTATTTCGTAACTATCCAATTAATGCTTAATAGTTTTAAAATTTACCACAAAAGACTACATTAACTGTCTTGTAAGCGCCAATAAGAATATAATTAAATAAGTATACAACGCCTGGAAGGAAGAAATGTGCTGCTGTTTGTCTTTCTATAATCATCAACGAAGAAATGAAAAAGAAAAATCGGACTCTGGTTTGATTGACAATTCTGAATGCAATTTATACATTCTTGACGCACACAAACATGGTGACAAACAAACAATACTAGGAGCCAATAGTAATTTGCTAAAATTTTTTTTTTTTTTTTTTTTTTGCAGGAATAGAGTTCTTATAGTTTTCGTTTCTAAAAAAGAAAAAAAAAAAAAAAATGAAGAAAAAAAACAAGTCAAACAAAAAAACAACAACAACAAAAAACAAATAGGTTTTCAGTTGTTCATAGACTAAGACGGATTAGAACAACTCGAGTATTTTATTTCAGCAGCTAATTTGTTCTCGGCGATGTTTGCTCCATAAAATATAACGATTGCAACAGATATTTTCATTTGAACCCATTTTCTAATGCGTATAATGTTTTTAAAATTTGTGTGGCATAAGACTCTCGTCTCTTTCTCTTGCGCTTCTTGTCACCAGTTCCAGCGACTTTTCCGCCTTTCTTACCAGCGCGCTTCTCGCCTTTTTTTGCCACCTTTGGCGCTTGTTTTCCTCCGGCTTTTGGTGCGTCAGATCATTTCGACGAGCTTAGCAGTGAAAGTTTTTTCTTCTTTGTTTTCATTGCATTGCAACTGGATTTAATTTAAAGTAGATTTGTGGTTTCCAACTTGATAACTTTTCCGTTCTACGCACTTCTATTGGTTTTTAAAAGATTACGTCATTTGAGCATTGTTTATTTCTTTTTTACTATTGGTTAAAAAACTCTTTTCTGTTTAACAAAAAGCCGCACGAGATCTCTAGTCTGTCAGTCTGTTTTCAGTAGAAAACAAAATGTTAGCACGTGGAAAAGGAGGAAAAGCTAAGGCTAAGAGTGGCTTTCTTCAGTTTCCTATTGGTCGTGTCTAATCTCATCGGTTTAGGCGCACCATCTACTTAGCTGGAGTTTTTGAAAACCTCTCCGCCGAAAATCTTACAGCTAGCTGGTAATGCTGCACGCGATAACCAGAGAGCCAGGATCATTCCTCGTCGTTTGCAGCTAGCTGTTCGCAACGACGAAGAAGTTAAACAAGCTGTTGTTTGGTGTTACAATCGCGAGCAGCGGTGTGTTGCCAAACATTCAGGCTATGTTGCAATCGTTCCAAAACGGCAATCTAAACAATACCAAAGGCTAATTTCATAGCTACACACCTGTTCAAAGATTATTGTTAAGGCATTGGAAACTTACGCGAAGTTGATTTGTAGACTTGCTGCAACTTATCAAAACATGCAATAATAGCTGTTTTCAAGTCATAAACTACAAGTCAAAAAATATACCAGAATCCAATATGAAATATACAAAAATGGATGGAAATTGTTACTATTGTTGTTACTATCATTACTGTTAGTTTGTTATTGCCATTACTTATTTTTTATGATTATTACTATTGTTATTATCGTTATTATCATTGCTGTTGGTATTATTATTAGTCTGTTATTGCTATCATCATCTTTTATTACCATTATTACGATTGTTATTATTTTCAATCTTACTATTATTATCATATTTTTATTATTGCGACTATTTTTTTTTCTTTCAACAATTATTACCATTATTGTTTTTTTATTACAGCCATTCATTGAATGATTTCTGGTGTTGCAGCCGTTCGATCACGCTTACTGGTTGCGACTAGATTTTCATTGATTTTATAAGAAAAAAAACAAAACAACAACAAAGAACTTTTGAACGAAATAAAATGTGTTTACACTTTTAGGAGGCTTTGTTTACCTTCTCACTGACAAATCTTCACTCGAGGATATATACATAACATATAAATACACATAAAACATACCTTTTCTCAAATACTCGTTTACGTCCAGTAACTCATAGAGGGCTGAGTGAGGGTTTTTTTTTTTGCATCTTTAAAGGGGGCGAGCGCGAACGCAGGCCCCCACTACCAGAAATTGTACGGTCGAGTTACCGACGTTAGCGGTAATCGCAGGGGTCAGCCCAGGCGAAGTGCAATGCAAGAGCCTCACCCTGGAAGAAGCCCCATGTTGATCAGGTTTACTTCCCCGTCAGGTAAGTATGCCTTTCCCGTTGTGTGGGGAGCCTCGGACGTGCCCCAATCTTCGCAATTGTGGTTTTTTGATTGGACCCTAACCGCATCGTTCCGTTTTTTTTTTTTTCTCTTTTTAATGGGCCGCACTCAGCAGTAGTGCAACGCCGAGGCAACCCGCGGTCAGGGCGAGGTAAACCTACGATCCCTTGACCAAATGCCAAAAATCAGATTAATATATGAGCCGGACTATGCCGGCGTACCAGATATTAAACTGATAAGAACAGATACTACACTTGATCTTAGCCATTAGGCCGAGAAGCGATACTTTTTCAACGAATTTGTGTGCTGGCTCCCTCCCTTTGAACGAAAAAACTTGTGGGCATTTGAATAAGTCGATGGGTAACTGTAAGTTTGAACAATGAAAACATGGGCTCGTTGTATGAAACTAAAACTGCAACAATTTCATTCTAAAACATTTGGGTTTTTTAACCTTCTTTCAGAAATAACCCAACTAACCAAGATTTAAAAATAACACTGGGCAGCAGCAGATTCAAATGCATAATGCGATCAAAAGCCAAGTTGAACAATCCAAAATCAACTCAAAATACTAGCGCCCCGACAGATTTTTTCTGTCAAAAAACATTTGGAGAACCTCTGTATTTAAATGTTCTTTTCATCTGTTGTAACGATGGTACTTTAATCCATCACCAAAACAGCAGAGCTTAGGAAGATTTGTTTGTCATTAGCCTCAAATAGCAATTTCTCACAAACTAAAATCTAAAAAACAAAGTTGAAGTTTAGAAATTTGGACGGTGTAAACTAATTTAAGACTTTAAACTGAGTAGCAAGAAATATTTTTGAAATATTTCTGTTTACATATAAATTAAACAAAGCATTTTATTGGAAGAAATGAACTCCTTAAATGTTTACTGACAAAAAGGTAAAACAATTTAAAAAAGTGACCTAAAACACTCAAAACATCAAACAACAAATGGAAAAGGACAAACTTATGACCCTAAATTACAGTTGACAGCATCATGTTAGCAAAAGTAATGCATGCATACACACAAACGTGCATACATACTTCCATACATACAATTTTCCATACATACATACATACATACATACATACATACATACATACATACAAACAAACTTCCATACATACATACATACATACATACATACATACATGCATGCATGCATGCATGCATGCATTGATACATATATTCATGCATCCATGCGTCATGCCAATACCTTAGGACATTTAAACAGTGCGCTCTCAGTCCTGGACCACAGATAACCATGGGACTGATAGAGATAGCACCATACTGGAAGATTTAGCTAGCCTTCATCATAATCAGGTGGAATGTCAACAAATTGATTTCTATTCATGCTAATAGCCACAGAGCCATACAGAAAACTGCAGGGAACTTTGCAATCGAGCAATTGTAGATTGTCAGGCCAACTAATGAATTTATGGCAGAGATAACGAAGAAAATCATGAAAAGCCTTGCACATCATATCTCGATTTTTCACAAACTCACAGAGTGTGGTGAATGGAAGAATGCAAAGTTTTTTTAAAAAATTTTACATATTGCCCAACCTAAATCAAGCCTAAAAATGTATTTGCTTAAATTATAGAACCTCAGGATTGATGGAGAACAAAGTTAAAAATATTATCTAGCAGACTTGGGTCAATTTCAATTGTAAATGTAATTGAATTACGATTACTTGAAATTTTAATAGCAACTGAATTACAATGACTTGCACTTGTAATTCACTTACAAGTCATATTATTACAATTACTTGTGACTGTACCTTATAAAATACAATAACAATTACTTCATGAAAATACATTTAATTACAATTAAGTTACAGCCACAATTGAGCCAAGTCTGATGCTAACCTAACTTAACCCTTAACCAACCTTGCCCCAGAACCATATGTACACTCAAAATTCAGTACTTTCGACATTTTATTTTCAATGCTTAGACTTGCTACCTGAGGCTGGGTTAATTTTAACAGAAACTCTGTAAAACATTGAAAAGCCATGTTATGAAAAAGCCAAACAAAAGGTTTGATTCAAAGTGCATTGAACATGCCATTTTTTAAAAAAAAAATTGTCACGTATCTTTCATCAAACTAAAGGATTGTTTTAAAGAAGTGGACAGATTGTCCATTGAAAAGTATCCCTAATTGACCATTCATTTGTTGGCCTTGTGTCAGTTTAACTGTAAAAGAAATAAAGCTGTGAACAAACTAGAAGAAGAAATTCTCAGAAAGATGCTTCTTCTGTTTCACTCACCGATACGAGCGAGAAGAACTCCTCACTTTTCCTCGCTCACTGGGATGCTCTTGTGAGTAGCAGTAGTAGGAGTAGTAGCAGTGGTAGTGCAGATTTTAATACAGATATTTCAGGAACTCAAGACGGACTCTGAAAGTCTCTTGTGACTACCCCTAAAAATGCAAATTTATTTCTAAGCATTATTTTTTTTTTTAATCAGGAACTATTTTTAAGTATTTTTGAAGACTTGAGAGAGTAAAGTGTACAAAACAGTAGTGGCTAAACTGCTTCAAGTTTTAAAATATAAGGTAGAAAACATTGAAAATAAGTAGCGCAGTACTTTTTGTTACTTAAAGCATTCTTGATAAATGATAAAAACTTAAATGGAACTCCTCTAAACTCACTTGTCTTGGTTTTGTCTTAGATACTCTTTTCTTCCATTTTTTTTTTTTTTTTTTTTTTTAATTCGAAACAAACCAAACCAAAAGCACCTTTACGGCTCCTTGACGCTAGGCCGACACCAATAACTTTAGTAGGACTGCGCGTAACCACTACACCGTTGTTAAACTAAGATCGTAGTAACTAAGTAACTAAGTTAAACTAAATTCGTGGAGCGTAGTAACTCCTTCAGTTTACCTGTCAGTTAAATGATGAAAAGTGTACGCGATCATTCGATCTTAGGCTTTTTTTTTTTTATTTGATTGTTCCCCTTCCCGAAACCCCGAAATGAACGAAATACGATTGGCAAGTATTTGATGCATTTTTTTTTTTTTTTTTTTTTGATGCATTTTTTTTTTTTTTTTTTTTTTTTTTTTTTTTTTTTTTTTTTTTTTTTTCTTGATATATTTACAATATATAATTATTTACATTTTTTTTTACCGTTTTATATATACATAAATATTATTTACAATGTTATTTGTACAAAGTTTTTCGTTTTTGATAATAAATATTTCCGTCTGGTGGAGGAGTGGAAATTTGTTATGTTTTTTTTTTTTTTTTTTTTTTTTTTTTTTTTTTTCTCTTTAGAAGGAAAATATAGAGAAAGAAAGGATTGGGGAAAGAGAGAAAAGTAGCAAAAATAAGGACATGGTGTTTGAGATGTTAAATAGTTTTTAGAGAATAGAAAGAGGTATAGATAAAGTAATATGATATGATTTCTCATATCATATTGGTTTAAGTTAGATTTAGTATAAGATCATAGGATCAAAAGGATTTATTAAAGAGATTTTATGAACGGCGTTTATGTTTTAAATTTTACCGTTTGAGAGATTTTAAATGTTGATTTTAAGTTTTCCATCTTTAAGGGAACATAGAATGTCCATATGACAGAAATGATCACAAAAGATGTTTAAGGTGTTTCTTTCTGCGTGATGGTCATACTTTCTCTTTATTAAATCTTTAATTTTATTAACGATTTTTCGGATAATATTTTGTGAATCTACTTTTCCTTTTCTTAGCACCGCGTGGCAGCGTCCGCTCCATATCTCACCCATTATGATCTGAGTGAGCGTCAGAAGCAAACGCGACACCGGGTGCCTCTCCGACAAATGCGCAATGTCGAGAAGAAAAATAGAATTTGCCGGTTTTATTATTCTGCTCGGCACGAAGGATTTGTAAATGTGTTTGAAATATTCCCAAATTTCAACCGAGGGAGGACAAAGGGTGAAGATGTGAATCGCGTCTTCTACGCGCCCGCATGTTGTGCAGTTTTTGTTTTTGAATGATTTTTGTCGTGAGTTTCTCGTTAGTAAAGTCGCTGTCGGTAGACTGTTGTGTAAGAATCTGTAAAGTATGTTTTGGGTCGTTCCGTGTGCATGCGAAGTAAAGTTCCTTTTCCAAATTAATGTAAAGGGCAGTTTTGTTTTCGTCACTCCAGTCCAGTAGCGTTCTGCAGTCACAACCGTCTTTTTGTTTTTTGTTATTTGTGTGTATATGGATTTGCATGTTTTGTTAGTTATGTCAAATATGAATGGGTGTTCGGTCAAGTATTGTACTGTTGTTTTGTAGTATTGTGGCGTTTTGTCGTCCCAGTGTTTTGGAAAGTCGTTTTGTCTGAGAAAGGTCCAGTCAGGGTGTATGTGTGTGAATTTTGTCAAAGAGCTCGCCAACCAGTATTTATAGAGATGATGGCAGTCATGTGTGTCTCCAGCGCATCTCTGTCTCAGTTGAAACAGAGTTTTTAGGTGTAGCGCGAGACATTGGTCTTTTGGTGAGAGAATACCAAGACCTCCGCTTTTGGTAGGGAGGAAAAGAGTGCTTCTTTTAACAGGGTTGTAATTTTGTTTTTGCCAAAGGTTGTCAAAGATGGTGGCGTGTAGGCGTGTCTCAACCCATTTAGGCATGGGGAGTGTGTTTGCCAAAAACCATACCTTCGACAGACCCAAAGCATTATAAAGCAAGGCTTTTCCTCTCAATGATACCAGGCGGAGTCTCAGAAAGTTTAAAGTTTTTTCAACCTTGTTTAGTGTTGTTGTCCAGTTTGAGTTTATGGTTTGCGATAGTTTTGCATGAAAGGTGACTCCCAGAATTTTCATTCCGTTCCCGTTCGTCCAAGCTATGTCTTTTAGACTAGCGTCGGAAACGGGTTCGAAACCGCCCAGAGCCAAACCTCTCGTTTTAGAAGCGTTTATAATAGAACCGCTGGCTTTTTGAAAAATACTTACCTTCCGGAAGAAATTTTGAACAGACTTGCCGTTTCTGGCGAAAAGAAGAGAGTCGTCGGCATACTGCTGGATTTTTAAAGGTTTTGATGTGCCAGGCAAAGGGTAGCCTTCGATGCCGTCATCCGCTCTGACCAGCAGAGCTAGCGTTTCCGCGACGAAAACGTATAACAGCAGCGACAGCGGATCGCCCTGCCTGACACCGCGCTCTGTATGGAAGAAAGGTGATAAGAATCCGCCATTGATGATAGATGCTGAGACGTTAGAGTAAAGAGTGGTTATGAACGAGATGAAGTTCTTGCCTAAATTGTATTTTTCTAGAATTTTGATAAGAAAGGAGCGATCGACTTTATCAAAAGCCTTTTCTTGGTCGATGGACAAGATGAAACATGGAGTTTGTTTAAGCTCAGCGTATTCTATTAAATCCCGGACTAGGTGTAAGTTTGAAAAGATGTTTCTTCCCGGGATGCCGCACGTTTGGTTTGGCTCTATGATTTTTCCCATCACTTTTGACAGCCTTAGCGCGAGAGCTTTTGTTATTATCTTATAGTCCGCGCCAAGGAGGGAAATGGGGCGCCAGTTTTTCTGGTCTGTTAAGTCACCTTGTTTTGGAATGAGCGATATGATGGATTTTCTCATGGATGGTGTGGTTTGTTTTTCTGTGAATAAAATATGGTTGGCGAGCTCTTCGAAATCGTCTTCCAGATCCTGCCAGAAGGTTTTATAGAACTCGGCCGGAAGACCGTCATAGCCTGGTGACTTTCCGTTTTCAAACCTGTTCAGCGCCGCCTTTAGCTCTTGTTTTGTTAGGCGCTCGTTGAGTAGTTGGTTCTCCTCAGCGCTTAGAGCGTTCTTGATATGGGCCAGAACGTAGTCTTGACTGTTTTTACAGAGTTCTGTTTTCGTGAACAGGTTTTGATAATAGGTTTTGAGGGAGTGTAGAATTTCACCAGGCTCACTTGTCAATGATCCGTCGCTTTTCCGTATTTCGGATATGGTCTTACGTTTTTGCTGCGACTTCTCAAGATTGACAAGGAAATTTGACGGCCTTTCGCCCTCTTCTAGCAGTTTCTGTTTTGTGCGCACGCTTACGCCAGGGAACTGCAAATCAAAAAGTTTTTCTCGCGTGTCGCTGATATCATCCGCGTTCGCCAAAATATTTTTTTCTAGGTGGTGAAGGTGATGTTGAAGGCGCCTGATTTCGCGTATTTTGGTTTGGCCTGCTTGCGCTGCGTTCTTTTGCAGTTCCGCCGCAATAAGCGCTTTGAAATCATCCCACCAACTCAGAGTGGAAGAGTAGGATGATTTCTTTGCGCGCAGGTCGCGAATTAGAGTTTTGATGTTTTGTTTGACTTCCTCGATTTCAATAAGGGAACAATTTAGCTTCCAGTACCCTGGTCCTCTCCTTATCGTTTTAAAATGGAGCGTGGTTGTCATGAAGTCGTGATCGGAGAAAGTGTTTGTCAATATGTCTGTGCGCGTCGCTCTTGTCGCGTCGTCATGTCGGCAGTAAATTCTGTCCAGTCTGCATTTGACGTTATTGTTTGTCCAAGTGTAAGCCCGTTTGTCCTTGTGTTTCGCGCGCCATACGTCTGTTAGTTTGTAGCGGTTTTTGAATTTGTCTAGTTGTACTGTTCCGGTGGTGTGATAGTTTGCATAGTTTGAGTCTTGTGTGTCTAGCGTAACGTTTTCCACCATATTAAAGTCGCCTGCTAATATGATGGGGAGTCCTGTGTTTTGTGAACAGTCATGCAGTCCGTCAAAAAAATCGTAACGGTCGCTTGGGATGTTCGGTGCGTATACGTTGATGATATGCATGTCGTGTTTTTCAAAGCAAATTATGGCGCTTAATATTCTACCATGGTTATCCCTTTTTAGTTCGTTTAGTTGAATATTGGACTTGCAGAGGATAGCCACCCCACAACTCGAGCTGCTGGGACCCGAGTTCCAGATGGACGCACCCGACCATTCGTCACTCCACTGTTTTGCTGTGGTGGGTCCGGAGCCCGTTTCCTGAAGGAGGATAAGATCATAGGAGGAATTTTGGAGAAACCCGAAAAAATTGGTGCGTTTTGTCGGGTTGTTCAACCCGCGTATGTTGCATGTTAAAATATTAAGCGCCATGGAGGAGAGGACCAGTTTGCGTTTTTCGCGAGTTCGCTTAAGCACTTTTGGCAAATAACAAAATTGATGTAAAATGAAGAAAAGTTCATATGACATTTTAAACAAAGTTTTAAAATATTACTCATTTTTTGGAAAGGCATAACTAAAGCTGATAAAAAATACTTAGAAGAGAAGAAAGGATATAGCAGATTAAGATCATGAGTTAAAAAAAATAGTAAAAGGAGTAGAAAAAGAAAAGGACTCACTGAGTTTCTTCCACACATCTTGAAGTGGTGATATCCTCTTCGTCAAAACTCAGGTCAGCATCTTCTTCGACATTTTGATCTGTAACGCTGGTTTGATTTTTAAAGTTAGCAATTTTGGACTCGTCCTCAATATTAAAATCAATGTCACTGTCAATTACTGCAGGTAGAGTTGTATTTCTTTGAATAGATTTCTTTGGGTTCGTCTTTTCCCTTCTTCCTCTCTGCCGCTTTCGCGTGAAGGAAGGTCGGAAATCACTGGTTTCAGCATTTTCGGATTCCGCCTCTGCAGGGGGAGGAATGACTGGAAATTCGGCTTCCACCCGTTTTGTTGGAACTTGTTGAATTTCGAGAGTTGGTGGGGTGGAAACTTTTGTATCATTTGTCTTTTCAATGTATTCCGATGTTGTTTTCATTTCTGGTTGACCTCTGTGTTTATATCGCAGGGTCAAACCGTCCACGTTCTCATATCTGGGCAAGGGGTTTATGTTTGGATTATTCCAATTTGATATAATTATTATGACATTTCCGGTGCATATTTCCTCGCCCTCCACCTTAACTTTTTGATAGTAAAAGGAGTCGACATTTCCTCTTCCTTTTGCGAGGTGAGTTGCTAATGCAGACAAAGCGCTCGTGCAGCCGTTCCTAAGGATTCCAATTGGTATGTTTTGTACCAATACATGGACCTTTGGGATGTATTTCTGCTTGAACTTAAGAGAAACTCCTTTGATGACAATTTCACTTGTAAGAAAATATGTAAGATCATTACTACAGTGTAGGGCAAACTCAAATTGGCGGTGTGAGAAGTGCCTTGTAATACCCCACACAGAAGAGAGAAGGTTTTTGGCTTTTAAAGCTATGATAAAATCTTGGATGTTGCAGTTAAGGTCTCCATAGCAACAAACAAGAACTGATGCATTTTCGTTGTACGAAGTTCTTGTGTTGAAAACACCAAGATTAACCTTGTTTAGTTTGGGTTGAGAAGAAACAGCGTTTGAACCAACAGCACTTGCGTAGCTGATGGGAGGTTTGATAAGAGTCTTTTCGATATCAACTTCCATACTTGCAGAAGCCATAAAGTAAATATAGCCAACCAAATAAGTAAGCCAAAAACTAAATATCCACACGCCAAGTAACAAAGTAAGCCAGATAGTTATAAAATAACTGTTTTCACTATTCACTATAATTCTCGATGCAATACCTTAATACACAGTGACTAAAATGTAGTATGTGTTTTTTCCGTGCCCAGCGAATGGTCGGAAGATAGTGCATGCTTTTAGATATCTTAGAGCTTGCGGTTTCATACTAGTGCCCAAGCCTTTGTGTGATTCTTTTTTAAAAAAAAGCAGAAGTTAGATTTTTTGCATTTAATGACAAAAAAAACAAAAATTTTAGCAAGATCTAATGATTAAATCTGAATAATGATTTTTAAAAACCATGTTCTGCCTCAGTTGCACATAAAATGGTCATATTCTAATCAAGAAGTAGTTAAGCTCTCTCAATCTTTTATTTTCTGCAACCTTCCTAAAGAAAAACATTCGTTATTCAAAAGAAATTATTCAAACAGTTTTTTGTTTTCTTTTCTTTCTTTTCCATTTGTGATCAAATTATGGTTAGTACTAACGGTAGCACATTGCATCCACTTCCTCGTTATTAGTATTTTCTTACCAGCATTAACAACATTCGTTATTTCGTAACTATCCAATTAATGCTTAATAGTTTTAAAATTTACCACAAAAGACTACATTAACTGTCTTGTAAGCGCCAATAAGAATATAATTAAATAAGTATACAACGCCTGGAAGGAAGAAATGTGCTGCTGTTTGTCTTTCTATAATCATCAACGAAGAAATGAAAAAGAAAAATCGGACTCTGGTTTGATTGACAATTCTGAATGCAATTTATACATTCTTGACGCACACAAACATGGTGACAAACAAACAATACTAGGAGCCAATAGTAATTTGCTAAAATTTTTTTTTTTTTTTTTTTTTTGCAGGAATAGAGTTCTTATAGTTTTCGTTTCTAAAAAAGAAAAAAAAAAAAAAAATGAAGAAAAAAAACAAGTCAAACAAAAAAACAACAACAACAAAAAACAAATAGGTTTTCAGTTGTTCATAGACTAAGACGGATTAGAACAACTCGAGTATTTTATTTCAGCAGCTAATTTGTTCTCGGCGATGTTTGCTCCATAAAATATAACGATTGCAACAGATATTTTCATTTGAACCCATTTTCTAATGCGTATAATGTTTTTAAAATTTGTGTGGCATAAGACTCTCGTCTCTTTCTCTTGCGCTTCTTGTCACCAGTTCCAGCGACTTTTCCGCCTTTCTTACCAGCGCGCTTCTCGCCTTTTTTTGCCACCTTTGGCGCTTGTTTTCCTCCGGCTTTTGGTGCGTCAGATCATTTCGACGAGCTTAGCAGTGAAAGTTTTTTCTTCTTTGTTTTCATTGCATTGCAACTGGATTTAATTTAAAGTAGATTTGTGGTTTCCAACTTGATAACTTTTCCGTTCTACGCACTTCTATTGGTTTTTAAAAGATTACGTCATTTGAGCATTGTTTATTTCTTTTTTACTATTGGTTAAAAAACTCTTTTCTGTTTAACAAAAAGCCGCACGAGATCTCTAGTCTGTCAGTCTGTTTTCAGTAGAAAACAAAATGTTAGCACGTGGAAAAGGAGGAAAAGCTAAGGCTAAGAGTGGCTTTCTTCAGTTTCCTATTGGTCGTGTCTAATCTCATCGGTTTAGGCGCACCATCTACTTAGCTGGAGTTTTTGAAAACCTCTCCGCCGAAAATCTTACAGCTAGCTGGTAATGCTGCACGCGATAACCAGAGAGCCAGGATCATTCCTCGTCGTTTGCAGCTAGCTGTTCGCAACGACGAAGAAGTTAAACAAGCTGTTGTTTGGTGTTACAATCGCGAGCAGCGGTGTGTTGCCAAACATTCAGGCTATGTTGCAATCGTTCCAAAACGGCAATCTAAACAATACCAAAGGCTAATTTCATAGCTACACACCTGTTCAAAGATTATTGTTAAGGCATTGGAAACTTACGCGAAGTTGATTTGTAGACTTGCTGCAACTTATCAAAACATGCAATAATAGCTGTTTTCAAGTCATAAACTACAAGTCAAAAAATATACCAGAATCCAATATGAAATATACAAAAATGGATGGAAATTGTTACTATTGTTGTTACTATCATTACTGTTAGTTTGTTATTGCCATTACTTATTTTTTATGATTATTACTATTGTTATTATCGTTATTATCATTGCTGTTGGTATTATTATTAGTCTGTTATTGCTATCATCATCTTTTATTACCATTATTACGATTGTTATTATTTTCAATCTTACTATTATTATCATATTTTTATTATTGCGACTATTTTTTTTTCTTTCAACAATTATTACCATTATTGTTTTTTTATTACAGCCATTCATTGAATGATTTCTGGTGTTGCAGCCGTTCGATCACGCTTACTGGTTGCGACTAGATTTTCATTGATTTTATAAGAAAAAAAACAAAACAACAACAAAGAACTTTTGAACGAAATAAAATGTGTTTACACTTTTAGGAGGCTTTGTTTACCTTCTCACTGACAAATCTTCACTCGAGGATATATACATAACATATAAATACACATAAAACATACCTTTTCTCAAATACTCGTTTACGTCCAGTAACTCATAGAGGGCTGAGTGAGGGTTTTTTTTTTTGCATCTTTAAAGGGGGCGAGCGCGAACGCAGGCCCCCACTACCAGAAATTGTACGGTCGAGTTACCGACGTTAGCGGTAATCGCAGGGGTCAGCCCAGGCGAAGTGCAATGCAAGAGCCTCACCCTGGAAGAAGCCCCATGTTGATCAGGTTTACTTCCCCGTCAGGTAAGTATGCCTTTCCCGTTGTGTGGGGAGCCTCGGACGTGCCCCAATCTTCGCAATTGTGGTTTTTTGATTGGACCCTAACCGCATCGTTCCGTTTTTTTTTTTTTCTCTTTTTAATGGGCCGCACTCAGCAGTAGTGCAACGCCGAGGCAACCCGCGGTCAGGGCGAGGTAAACCTACGATCCCTTGACCAAATGCCAAAAATCAGATTAATATATGAGCCGGACTATGCCGGCGTACCAGATATTAAACTGATAAGAACAGATACTACACTTGATCTTAGCCATTAGGCCGAGAAGCGATACTTTTTCAACGAATTTGTGTGCTGGCTCCCTCCCTTTGAACGAAAAAACTTGTGGGCATTTGAATAAGTCGATGGGTAACTGTAAGTTTGAACAATGAAAACATGGGCTCGTTGTATGAAACTAAAACTGCAACAATTTCATTCTAAAACATTTGGGTTTTTTAACCTTCTTTCAGAAATAACCCAACTAACCAAGATTTAAAAATAACACTGGGCAGCAGCAGATTCAAATGCATAATGCGATCAAAAGCCAAGTTGAACAATCCAAAATCAACTCAAAATACTAGCGCCCCGACAGATTTTTTCTGTCAAAAAACATTTGGAGAACCTCTGTATTTAAATGTTCTTTTCATCTGTTGTAACGATGGTACTTTAATCCATCACCAAAACAGCAGAGCTTAGGAAGATTTGTTTGTCATTAGCCTCAAATAGCAATTTCTCACAAACTAAAATCTAAAAAACAAAGTTGAAGTTTAGAAATTTGGACGGTGTAAACTAATTTAAGACTTTAAACTGAGTAGCAAGAAATATTTTTGAAATATTTCTGTTTACATATAAATTAAACAAAGCATTTTATTGGAAGAAATGAACTCCTTAAATGTTTACTGACAAAAAGGTAAAACAATTTAAAAAAGTGACCTAAAACACTCAAAACATCAAACAACAAATGGAAAAGGACAAACTTATGACCCTAAATTACAGTTGACAGCATCATGTTAGCAAAAGTAATGCATGCATACACACAAACGTGCATACATACTTCCATACATACAATTTTCCATACATACATACATACATACATACATACATACATACATACATACATACAAACAAACTTCCATACATACATACATACATACATACATACATACATGCATGCATGCATGCATGCATGCATTGATACATATATTCATGCATCCATGCGTCATGCCAATACCTTAGGACATTTAAACAGTGCGCTCTCAGTCCTGGACCACAGATAACCATGGGACTGATAGAGATAGCACCATACTGGAAGATTTAGCTAGCCTTCATCATAATCAGGTGGAATGTCAACAAATTGATTTCTATTCATGCTAATAGCCACAGAGCCATACAGAAAACTGCAGGGAACTTTGCAATCGAGCAATTGTAGATTGTCAGGCCAACTAATGAATTTATGGCAGAGATAACGAAGAAAATCATGAAAAGCCTTGCACATCATATCTCGATTTTTCACAAACTCACAGAGTGTGGTGAATGGAAGAATGCAAAGTTTTTTTAAAAAATTTTACATATTGCCCAACCTAAATCAAGCCTAAAAATGTATTTGCTTAAATTATAGAACCTCAGGATTGATGGAGAACAAAGTTAAAAATATTATCTAGCAGACTTGGGTCAATTTCAATTGTAAATGTAATTGAATTACGATTACTTGAAATTTTAATAGCAACTGAATTACAATGACTTGCACTTGTAATTCACTTACAAGTCATATTATTACAATTACTTGTGACTGTACCTTATAAAATACAATAACAATTACTTCATGAAAATACATTTAATTACAATTAAGTTACAGCCACAATTGAGCCAAGTCTGATGCTAACCTAACTTAACCCTTAACCAACCTTGCCCCAGAACCATATGTACACTCAAAATTCAGTACTTTCGACATTTTATTTTCAATGCTTAGACTTGCTACCTGAGGCTGGGTTAATTTTAACAGAAACTCTGTAAAACATTGAAAAGCCATGTTATGAAAAAGCCAAACAAAAGGTTTGATTCAAAGTGCATTGAACATGCCATTTTTTAAAAAAAAAATTGTCACGTATCTTTCATCAAACTAAAGGATTGTTTTAAAGAAGTGGACAGATTGTCCATTGAAAAGTATCCCTAATTGACCATTCATTTGTTGGCCTTGTGTCAGTTTAACTGTAAAAGAAATAAAGCTGTGAACAAACTAGAAGAAGAAATTCTCAGAAAGATGCTTCTTCTGTTTCACTCACCGATACGAGCGAGAAGAACTCCTCACTTTTCCTCGCTCACTGGGATGCTCTTGTGAGTAGCAGTAGTAGGAGTAGTAGCAGTGGTAGTGCAGATTTTAATACAGATATTTCAGGAACTCAAGACGGACTCTGAAAGTCTCTTGTGACTACCCCTAAAAATGCAAATTTATTTCTAAGCATTATTTTTTTTTTTAATCAGGAACTATTTTTAAGTATTTTTGAAGACTTGAGAGAGTAAAGTGTACAAAACAGTAGTGGCTAAACTGCTTCAAGTTTTAAAATATAAGGTAGAAAACATTGAAAATAAGTAGCGCAGTACTTTTTGTTACTTAAAGCATTCTTGATAAATGATAAAAACTTAAATGGAACTCCTCTAAACTCACTTGTCTTGGTTTTGTCTTAGATACTCTTTTCTTCCATTTTTTTTTTTTTTTTTTTTTTTAATTCGAAACAAACCAAACCAAAAGCACCTTTACGGCTCCTTGACGCTAGGCCGACACCAATAACTTTAGTAGGACTGCGCGTAACCACTACACCGTTGTTAAACTAAGATCGTAGTAACTAAGTAACTAAGTTAAACTAAATTCGTGGAGCGTAGTAACTCCTTCAGTTTACCTGTCAGTTAAATGATGAAAAGTGTACGCGATCATTCGATCTTAGGCTTTTTTTTTTTTATTTGATTGTTCCCCTTCCCGAAACCCCGAAATGAACGAAATACGATTGGCAAGTATTTGATGCATACCTTAATACACAGTGACTAAAATGTAGTATGTGTTTTTTCCGTGCCCAGCGAATGGTCGGAAGATAGTGCATGCTTTTAGATATCTTAGAGCTTGCGGTTTCATACTAGTGCCCAAGCCTTTGTGTGATTCTTTTTTAAAAAAAAGCAGAAGTTAGATTTTTTGCATTTAATGACAAAAAAAACAAAAATTTTAGCAAGATCTAATGATTAAATCTGAATAATGATTTTTAAAAACCATGTTCTGCCTCAGTTGCACATAAAATGGTCATATTCTAATCAAGAAGTAGTTAAGCTCTCTCAATCTTTTATTTTCTGCAACCTTCCTAAAGAAAAACATTCGTTATTCAAAAGAAATTATTCAAACAGTTTTTTGTTTTCTTTTCTTTCTTTTCCATTTGTGATCAAATTATGGTTAGTACTAACGGTAGCACATTGCATCCACTTCCTCGTTATTAGTATTTTCTTACCAGCATTAACAACATTCGTTATTTCGTAACTATCCAATTAATGCTTAATAGTTTTAAAATTTACCACAAAAGACTACATTAACTGTCTTGTAAGCGCCAATAAGAATATAATTAAATAAGTATACAACGCCTGGAAGGAAGAAATGTGCTGCTGTTTGTCTTTCTATAATCATCAACGAAGAAATGAAAAAGAAAAATCGGACTCTGGTTTGATTGACAATTCTGAATGCAATTTATACATTCTTGACGCACACAAACATGGTGACAAACAAACAATACTAGGAGCCAATAGTAATTTGCTAAAATTTTTTTTTTTTTTTTTTTTTTGCAGGAATAGAGTTCTTATAGTTTTCGTTTCTAAAAAAGAAAAAAAAAAAAAAAATGAAGAAAAAAAACAAGTCAAACAAAAAAACAACAACAACAAAAAACAAATAGGTTTTCAGTTGTTCATAGACTAAGACGGATTAGAACAACTCGAGTATTTTATTTCAGCAGCTAATTTGTTCTCGGCGATGTTTGCTCCATAAAATATAACGATTGCAACAGATATTTTCATTTGAACCCATTTTCTAATGCGTATAATGTTTTTAAAATTTGTGTGGCATAAGACTCTCGTCTCTTTCTCTTGCGCTTCTTGTCACCAGTTCCAGCGACTTTTCCGCCTTTCTTACCAGCGCGCTTCTCGCCTTTTTTTGCCACCTTTGGCGCTTGTTTTCCTCCGGCTTTTGGTGCGTCAGATCATTTCGACGAGCTTAGCAGTGAAAGTTTTTTCTTCTTTGTTTTCATTGCATTGCAACTGGATTTAATTTAAAGTAGATTTGTGGTTTCCAACTTGATAACTTTTCCGTTCTACGCACTTCTATTGGTTTTTAAAAGATTACGTCATTTGAGCATTGTTTATTTCTTTTTTACTATTGGTTAAAAAACTCTTTTCTGTTTAACAAAAAGCCGCACGAGATCTCTAGTCTGTCAGTCTGTTTTCAGTAGAAAACAAAATGTTAGCACGTGGAAAAGGAGGAAAAGCTAAGGCTAAGAGTGGCTTTCTTCAGTTTCCTATTGGTCGTGTCTAATCTCATCGGTTTAGGCGCACCATCTACTTAGCTGGAGTTTTTGAAAACCTCTCCGCCGAAAATCTTACAGCTAGCTGGTAATGCTGCACGCGATAACCAGAGAGCCAGGATCATTCCTCGTCGTTTGCAGCTAGCTGTTCGCAACGACGAAGAAGTTAAACAAGCTGTTGTTTGGTGTTACAATCGCGAGCAGCGGTGTGTTGCCAAACATTCAGGCTATGTTGCAATCGTTCCAAAACGGCAATCTAAACAATACCAAAGGCTAATTTCATAGCTACACACCTGTTCAAAGATTATTGTTAAGGCATTGGAAACTTACGCGAAGTTGATTTGTAGACTTGCTGCAACTTATCAAAACATGCAATAATAGCTGTTTTCAAGTCATAAACTACAAGTCAAAAAATATACCAGAATCCAATATGAAATATACAAAAATGGATGGAAATTGTTACTATTGTTGTTACTATCATTACTGTTAGTTTGTTATTGCCATTACTTATTTTTTATGATTATTACTATTGTTATTATCGTTATTATCATTGCTGTTGGTATTATTATTAGTCTGTTATTGCTATCATCATCTTTTATTACCATTATTACGATTGTTATTATTTTCAATCTTACTATTATTATCATATTTTTATTATTGCGACTATTTTTTTTTCTTTCAACAATTATTACCATTATTGTTTTTTTATTACAGCCATTCATTGAATGATTTCTGGTGTTGCAGCCGTTCGATCACGCTTACTGGTTGCGACTAGATTTTCATTGATTTTATAAGAAAAAAAACAAAACAACAACAAAGAACTTTTGAACGAAATAAAATGTGTTTACACTTTTAGGAGGCTTTGTTTACCTTCTCACTGACAAATCTTCACTCGAGGATATATACATAACATATAAATACACATAAAACATACCTTTTCTCAAATACTCGTTTACGTCCAGTAACTCATAGAGGGCTGAGTGAGGGTTTTTTTTTTTGCATCTTTAAAGGGGGCGAGCGCGAACGCAGGCCCCCACTACCAGAAATTGTACGGTCGAGTTACCGACGTTAGCGGTAATCGCAGGGGTCAGCCCAGGCGAAGTGCAATGCAAGAGCCTCACCCTGGAAGAAGCCCCATGTTGATCAGGTTTACTTCCCCGTCAGGTAAGTATGCCTTTCCCGTTGTGTGGGGAGCCTCGGACGTGCCCCAATCTTCGCAATTGTGGTTTTTTGATTGGACCCTAACCGCATCGTTCCGTTTTTTTTTTTTTCTCTTTTTAATGGGCCGCACTCAGCAGTAGTGCAACGCCGAGGCAACCCGCGGTCAGGGCGAGGTAAACCTACGATCCCTTGACCAAATGCCAAAAATCAGATTAATATATGAGCCGGACTATGCCGGCGTACCAGATATTAAACTGATAAGAACAGATACTACACTTGATCTTAGCCATTAGGCCGAGAAGCGATACTTTTTCAACGAATTTGTGTGCTGGCTCCCTCCCTTTGAACGAAAAAACTTGTGGGCATTTGAATAAGTCGATGGGTAACTGTAAGTTTGAACAATGAAAACATGGGCTCGTTGTATGAAACTAAAACTGCAACAATTTCATTCTAAAACATTTGGGTTTTTTAACCTTCTTTCAGAAATAACCCAACTAACCAAGATTTAAAAATAACACTGGGCAGCAGCAGATTCAAATGCATAATGCGATCAAAAGCCAAGTTGAACAATCCAAAATCAACTCAAAATACTAGCGCCCCGACAGATTTTTTCTGTCAAAAAACATTTGGAGAACCTCTGTATTTAAATGTTCTTTTCATCTGTTGTAACGATGGTACTTTAATCCATCACCAAAACAGCAGAGCTTAGGAAGATTTGTTTGTCATTAGCCTCAAATAGCAATTTCTCACAAACTAAAATCTAAAAAACAAAGTTGAAGTTTAGAAATTTGGACGGTGTAAACTAATTTAAGACTTTAAACTGAGTAGCAAGAAATATTTTTGAAATATTTCTGTTTACATATAAATTAAACAAAGCATTTTATTGGAAGAAATGAACTCCTTAAATGTTTACTGACAAAAAGGTAAAACAATTTAAAAAAGTGACCTAAAACACTCAAAACATCAAACAACAAATGGAAAAGGACAAACTTATGACCCTAAATTACAGTTGACAGCATCATGTTAGCAAAAGTAATGCATGCATACACACAAACGTGCATACATACTTCCATACATACAATTTTCCATACATACATACATACATACATACATACATACATACATACATACAAACAAACTTCCATACATACATACATACATACATACATACATACATACATGCATGCATGCATGCATGCATGCATTGATACATATATTCATGCATCCATGCGTCATGCCAATACCTTAGGACATTTAAACAGTGCGCTCTCAGTCCTGGACCACAGATAACCATGGGACTGATAGAGATAGCACCATACTGGAAGATTTAGCTAGCCTTCATCATAATCAGGTGGAATGTCAACAAATTGATTTCTATTCATGCTAATAGCCACAGAGCCATACAGAAAACTGCAGGGAACTTTGCAATCGAGCAATTGTAGATTGTCAGGCCAACTAATGAATTTATGGCAGAGATAACGAAGAAAATCATGAAAAGCCTTGCACATCATATCTCGATTTTTCACAAACTCACAGAGTGTGGTGAATGGAAGAATGCAAAGTTTTTTTAAAAAATTTTACATATTGCCCAACCTAAATCAAGCCTAAAAATGTATTTGCTTAAATTATAGAACCTCAGGATTGATGGAGAACAAAGTTAAAAATATTATCTAGCAGACTTGGGTCAATTTCAATTGTAAATGTAATTGAATTACGATTACTTGAAATTTTAATAGCAACTGAATTACAATGACTTGCACTTGTAATTCACTTACAAGTCATATTATTACAATTACTTGTGACTGTACCTTATAAAATACAATAACAATTACTTCATGAAAATACATTTAATTACAATTAAGTTACAGCCACAATTGAGCCAAGTCTGATGCTAACCTAACTTAACCCTTAACCAACCTTGCCCCAGAACCATATGTACACTCAAAATTCAGTACTTTCGACATTTTATTTTCAATGCTTAGACTTGCTACCTGAGGCTGGGTTAATTTTAACAGAAACTCTGTAAAACATTGAAAAGCCATGTTATGAAAAAGCCAAACAAAAGGTTTGATTCAAAGTGCATTGAACATGCCATTTTTTAAAAAAAAAATTGTCACGTATCTTTCATCAAACTAAAGGATTGTTTTAAAGAAGTGGACAGATTGTCCATTGAAAAGTATCCCTAATTGACCATTCATTTGTTGGCCTTGTGTCAGTTTAACTGTAAAAGAAATAAAGCTGTGAACAAACTAGAAGAAGAAATTCTCAGAAAGATGCTTCTTCTGTTTCACTCACCGATACGAGCGAGAAGAACTCCTCACTTTTCCTCGCTCACTGGGATGCTCTTGTGAGTAGCAGTAGTAGGAGTAGTAGCAGTGGTAGTGCAGATTTTAATACAGATATTTCAGGAACTCAAGACGGACTCTGAAAGTCTCTTGTGACTACCCCTAAAAATGCAAATTTATTTCTAAGCATTATTTTTTTTTTTAATCAGGAACTATTTTTAAGTATTTTTGAAGACTTGAGAGAGTAAAGTGTACAAAACAGTAGTGGCTAAACTGCTTCAAGTTTTAAAATATAAGGTAGAAAACATTGAAAATAAGTAGCGCAGTACTTTTTGTTACTTAAAGCATTCTTGATAAATGATAAAAACTTAAATGGAACTCCTCTAAACTCACTTGTCTTGGTTTTGTCTTAGATACTCTTTTCTTCCATTTTTTTTTTTTTTTTTTTTTTTAATTCGAAACAAACCAAACCAAAAGCACCTTTACGGCTCCTTGACGCTAGGCCGACACCAATAACTTTAGTAGGACTGCGCGTAACCACTACACCGTTGTTAAACTAAGATCGTAGTAACTAAGTAACTAAGTTAAACTAAATTCGTGGAGCGTAGTAACTCCTTCAGTTTACCTGTCAGTTAAATGATGAAAAGTGTACGCGATCATTCGATCTTAGGCTTTTTTTTTTTTATTTGATTGTTCCCCTTCCCGAAACCCCGAAATGAACGAAATACGATTGGCAAGTATTTGATGCATACCTTAATACACAGTGACTAAAATGTAGTATGTGTTTTTTCCGTGCCCAGCGAATGGTCGGAAGATAGTGCATGCTTTTAGATATCTTAGAGCTTGCGGTTTCATACTAGTGCCCAAGCCTTTGTGTGATTCTTTTTTAAAAAAAAGCAGAAGTTAGATTTTTTGCATTTAATGACAAAAAAAACAAAAATTTTAGCAAGATCTAATGATTAAATCTGAATAATGATTTTTAAAAACCATGTTCTGCCTCAGTTGCACATAAAATGGTCATATTCTAATCAAGAAGTAGTTAAGCTCTCTCAATCTTTTATTTTCTGCAACCTTCCTAAAGAAAAACATTCGTTATTCAAAAGAAATTATTCAAACAGTTTTTTGTTTTCTTTTCTTTCTTTTCCATTTGTGATCAAATTATGGTTAGTACTAACGGTAGCACATTGCATCCACTTCCTCGTTATTAGTATTTTCTTACCAGCATTAACAACATTCGTTATTTCGTAACTATCCAATTAATGCTTAATAGTTTTAAAATTTACCACAAAAGACTACATTAACTGTCTTGTAAGCGCCAATAAGAATATAATTAAATAAGTATACAACGCCTGGAAGGAAGAAATGTGCTGCTGTTTGTCTTTCTATAATCATCAACGAAGAAATGAAAAAGAAAAATCGGACTCTGGTTTGATTGACAATTCTGAATGCAATTTATACATTCTTGACGCACACAAACATGGTGACAAACAAACAATACTAGGAGCCAATAGTAATTTGCTAAAATTTTTTTTTTTTTTTTTTTTTTGCAGGAATAGAGTTCTTATAGTTTTCGTTTCTAAAAAAGAAAAAAAAAAAAAAAATGAAGAAAAAAAACAAGTCAAACAAAAAAACAACAACAACAAAAAACAAATAGGTTTTCAGTTGTTCATAGACTAAGACGGATTAGAACAACTCGAGTATTTTATTTCAGCAGCTAATTTGTTCTCGGCGATGTTTGCTCCATAAAATATAACGATTGCAACAGATATTTTCATTTGAACCCATTTTCTAATGCGTATAATGTTTTTAAAATTTGTGTGGCATAAGACTCTCGTCTCTTTCTCTTGCGCTTCTTGTCACCAGTTCCAGCGACTTTTCCGCCTTTCTTACCAGCGCGCTTCTCGCCTTTTTTTGCCACCTTTGGCGCTTGTTTTCCTCCGGCTTTTGGTGCGTCAGATCATTTCGACGAGCTTAGCAGTGAAAGTTTTTTCTTCTTTGTTTTCATTGCATTGCAACTGGATTTAATTTAAAGTAGATTTGTGGTTTCCAACTTGATAACTTTTCCGTTCTACGCACTTCTATTGGTTTTTAAAAGATTACGTCATTTGAGCATTGTTTATTTCTTTTTTACTATTGGTTAAAAAACTCTTTTCTGTTTAACAAAAAGCCGCACGAGATCTCTAGTCTGTCAGTCTGTTTTCAGTAGAAAACAAAATGTTAGCACGTGGAAAAGGAGGAAAAGCTAAGGCTAAGAGTGGCTTTCTTCAGTTTCCTATTGGTCGTGTCTAATCTCATCGGTTTAGGCGCACCATCTACTTAGCTGGAGTTTTTGAAAACCTCTCCGCCGAAAATCTTACAGCTAGCTGGTAATGCTGCACGCGATAACCAGAGAGCCAGGATCATTCCTCGTCGTTTGCAGCTAGCTGTTCGCAACGACGAAGAAGTTAAACAAGCTGTTGTTTGGTGTTACAATCGCGAGCAGCGGTGTGTTGCCAAACATTCAGGCTATGTTGCAATCGTTCCAAAACGGCAATCTAAACAATACCAAAGGCTAATTTCATAGCTACACACCTGTTCAAAGATTATTGTTAAGGCATTGGAAACTTACGCGAAGTTGATTTGTAGACTTGCTGCAACTTATCAAAACATGCAATAATAGCTGTTTTCAAGTCATAAACTACAAGTCAAAAAATATACCAGAATCCAATATGAAATATACAAAAATGGATGGAAATTGTTACTATTGTTGTTACTATCATTACTGTTAGTTTGTTATTGCCATTACTTATTTTTTATGATTATTACTATTGTTATTATCGTTATTATCATTGCTGTTGGTATTATTATTAGTCTGTTATTGCTATCATCATCTTTTATTACCATTATTACGATTGTTATTATTTTCAATCTTACTATTATTATCATATTTTTATTATTGCGACTATTTTTTTTTCTTTCAACAATTATTACCATTATTGTTTTTTTATTACAGCCATTCATTGAATGATTTCTGGTGTTGCAGCCGTTCGATCACGCTTACTGGTTGCGACTAGATTTTCATTGATTTTATAAGAAAAAAAACAAAACAACAACAAAGAACTTTTGAACGAAATAAAATGTGTTTACACTTTTAGGAGGCTTTGTTTACCTTCTCACTGACAAATCTTCACTCGAGGATATATACATAACATATAAATACACATAAAACATACCTTTTCTCAAATACTCGTTTACGTCCAGTAACTCATAGAGGGCTGAGTGAGGGTTTTTTTTTTTGCATCTTTAAAGGGGGCGAGCGCGAACGCAGGCCCCCACTACCAGAAATTGTACGGTCGAGTTACCGACGTTAGCGGTAATCGCAGGGGTCAGCCCAGGCGAAGTGCAATGCAAGAGCCTCACCCTGGAAGAAGCCCCATGTTGATCAGGTTTACTTCCCCGTCAGGTAAGTATGCCTTTCCCGTTGTGTGGGGAGCCTCGGACGTGCCCCAATCTTCGCAATTGTGGTTTTTTGATTGGACCCTAACCGCATCGTTCCGTTTTTTTTTTTTTCTCTTTTTAATGGGCCGCACTCAGCAGTAGTGCAACGCCGAGGCAACCCGCGGTCAGGGCGAGGTAAACCTACGATCCCTTGACCAAATGCCAAAAATCAGATTAATATATGAGCCGGACTATGCCGGCGTACCAGATATTAAACTGATAAGAACAGATACTACACTTGAGGTATTGGGTATTTATTGCCTCCTCCGGCAGATGCCTTGCAGAGGTGTCCGAAAAATGTTACAATGGATATTATTTACAAATAATGGTCCACTGCTCCATGACCGGACACGAATAGGACTTTACATGACTGAACAAGCGCAGGACTAAATCACGAAACAAAACACACGGACGCCGAGGTACGATGCCATATGGCTTAGGACATAAAAACATAAAAAATCGAAAAAGCGAAAAAACGGAAAAACGAGAGAGACGCTACAAACACTGAAATACGAAAAAACGAAAAAAAAAACGAAAAAAAAGAAAATTTTTTAATTCAATTAGTATCTGGGTATTTCTTTTAGCTCAGATAGATGTTTAAATTCGTGTCTAAATTTAGTTTGAGATCTGCATCCCAGATACTTCGAGACTCTATGAGAAAGTCGTCCAGTGTGTTATTTTGTTTCGCGAATTCTTTTTCTTCATAAATAATATTTTTTAGCCTGCACTGAAACTCTATGAGTAGTTTCAGTCTTGTAAAAGTCGAACGGTCATGGAACGACCTCATTCTATTACAATATATGGTATAAATCAACTCGTTTAAAATTCTTTTTCCAAGGTTAAAAATATTTACATTCTCTGCGTGTGAGAATAAGAAAAATTTAAAGGTGTTTTCGAAGGCAGGCTGCGGAGTATAGATTTTGTTTAGAATGGATATGGCGTATTTTATGAGGGGTTGAGCTTTTTCGCATGAGTATATCATGTGCGCTAATGTTTCCTTCGCTTTCATGCACTGTGGACACAGGTCATCCGGGGCATGTCCTCTTTTCTTAAAGATGGAGTTGGTAGGAATAGCGAAGTGTATTATTTTGTATTTTACCTCGTCAGCTTTGTTGTTGGTGGTGTTTTTGTGCACGTTTAAGAATAGTCGAGCCCATTCTTTTTGAGTTGTGCCTCTCATGCTGTCGGTAAAATAAAGGTTCCATTTGTGGTAGTGTGTTGGAACGCTGTGATGTTTCTTAGCGGATATAATACGATACACGTTTTTAGGCGTGAGCTCGCGGAAAGAGATGTCGGATGAGCCGTTGATCCTGAGATGCATTTTGGCTCTGCGGTGGTCGTAGTTTTGATGTTGGGTGTTTATTTTATCTCTCCACTGCTGAGGGATCGACATGATGACTTTGTTGAGATGTTTTTCGGTCAATCCAGTGAGCTCGCAGTTTAGAAAGCCAGGAACAAACACTTTTGCTACGTCCGCAATGAGATGGATGTTTCGCTGTTTGGAGAGTGGTGTTGTTTTAAGAGCGTTGTTGTGATGGCGTATGTGGGGGTTATGGTATATGGGCTGATTCAGAATTTCCTCGATGGTTAGGTTTGTGATGGCGCAGTTCTGATAGATGGTGGCCCAGTGTTTCGCCATTTGCCGGTAGTATGGTGGCAAAGTTTTGAGCGAAGTGTGCGAGTGGGCGGTGAGAAAGATGCGCTCACCCTGGGAGGCGTCTCTATATCTGTCAAAGATGAAAGTGGCTGTGTCTCTCCAAGCTCCATTGAGATCGTGGTTGAAGAACTTGGAGAGCCAGCTCACTTGGATGGAGACGAGTTTGTCGCGGATGTTTACGATGTTAAGTCCGCCTTTCTGAATGGGAAGTTTGGATACTAAGTTGTTGGTTTTTATGGAGGAGTTGTTCCATAGGAACTTCTCAATTTTGCTTTCGAGCAGCTTGATCTTACGCTTGCTTGGCAGCGGGATGGTGAACGCTAAGTGCCAAAGGTTGCTCAGTATGGTCTGGTTAATGGCTATGGCTTTGCCTTTGAAAGACAAATGGAGCTTCTTCCAGCGGAGTATTTTTTTGTCGAGTTGCTCGATGCACTCGTTCCACTGGGTGTTTCGAACGTGAGGCGAGTTGGTGAAGACCACTCCGAGGCTCTTAAGAGAGTGGCCGTCCCACGTGAAGTTTAGATAGTTAGGTTTGCTCTCGTTTCTATTGCGGCCGAGCCACAGACCTTGGCACTTTGGGATGTTGAGTTTAGCGCCTGTCGCTTTTTTGTTAAGTTTGAGAGCTTTGCCAAGCGCAGTGATGGATTTGTCGCCGGTAATGTAAAAGACGGTGTCATCGGCGTATTGCTGCAGCTTGGTTTCATGTCCATTTATGGTAATGCCTCTGATGTTATTATTCTGACGTACGTAGCAGGCGAATATCTCAGCCTGTATGACGTAGAGGATCATTGATAAAGGACAGCCTTGCCTGACTCCTCTTAGTATCTGAAACTTTTCAGACGTGAAGCCGTTTATTTTGAGGCGCGCGTTAATGTCGTAATAGATGGTTTTTATGATGTTAACGAACTTAGCGCTAAAGCCGAATTTGTCTAAACAGTCGAACAGAAAGTTTCTGTCCACTCTGTCGAACGCTTTCACCTGATCTATTGAGATGATAGACGCGTCGAGATGGCAATCATTTGCTATTTGAATGACATCCCTTGTGTAGGCTAGGTTGTGATAAATTGTCCTGTGCGGCACGCACGCGGTTTGGTCTTCGCTTAATATTGTTGCCAGCACAGGTTTTAGTCTATTTGCAATTATTTTAGTTAGGATCTTATAATCTGTATTCAGGAGGGAGATTGGTCGCCAATTAGAAATGTCGCACTTGTCGCCTTTTTTGTAGATGCAGGATATGAGCGCCTCTTTTTGCGAGGTCGTCATTTCGTTTTTGCTAACAACCTCGTTTAACATGGAAACGATGGCATCTCCCAAGACGTTGAAGTGGGTCTTGTAGAACTCGACGGTTAGGCCGTCGGGTCCAGGAGATTTGTTGTTAGTCATGCCTTGGAGGGCCGAATTGACTTCCTTTAGCGTGATGGGCTCGCTTAGCGCATGCTGTTGAAAGTCGCTTATCCTGTTCACCTCGACGCGATCTAAAAGACGCTTTTGGTGTATAGGGCTGTTTTTGCTCTCCTTGTACAAGTGTTTGTAAAACCTTTCAAATTCCTTAATAATTTCCTCGGTGGTTGATTTTTCAATTCCGTTCTTATCCTTAATGCGCGTGACGACTTGCTTAGCAATTTTCGTCTTCTCAAGCTGAAAAAAGAAGTTGTTGCATTTTTCGCCGAGAGTGCGCCATTTGATTTTAGCACGAACAGCTGCACCGTGCGCTCTATTCATTTCAAATTGCTCTAATTTTATTTTCAGTTCTGCGCTTAAGTTACGCATGTTGGTGTTGCAATGCGCTTTTTTAAGTGCGTTTCGCAGTTGCTTTTTTAGTTTAAATTCAGCAACGCGTTTGCTCTTCGCCTCAGATCTGCTAAAAGTTTGGGAAAGAGTTTTTAAGGCGTTTTTAAGTTCGTCCCACTCTTCTCGCTTGTTTGTGGAGTTTACCGTTTTTTCGTTAAAGTCGGTGATTAGTTTTACGACTTGTTCGTTGTATTGCGGGTTTTTGAGATGTTTTCTGTTCAGTATCCACACAGTCTTGCCGATGTCCAGTGAGTTTAAGCTTATGGTAACCTCGACTCCGTTCTGATGGTCAGAGAATGTCATCGGTTCGTGCTTAATGTCAGTGAACTGGCGTAGATGTTTGCTGGTGTAGATTCTGTCCAGTCTCGCATACGAAATGTTGTTGGTGGCTTTGTATGTAAACTCTTGTCCGTGGGGGTTAAAAACTCTCCAAAGGTCTTCTACATTTAAGAGGTTCAAGAGCTTTTTAAATTTTTCGCTCGAAGCGCATTTCTTACGCGTTAGTTGAGGGTGTCTGTCTAGTTCGTTTAAGACCATGTTAAAATCGCCCCCTAAAATTATCGCGTAGTTTTCAGCGTTTAGGTTTTTAAATTTCGCAGCGAGGCATTCCCAAAGGAGCTTTCGTGCGTTTTCTTGATCGCGCGATTGTCCGGACGTAGCGTACACATTAATTATTAAAAATTTCTGCGACTTAACTTCGATGATAATATAGTTAAAACGCCCGTGCGCATCCTCAAATTTTTCTATTAGCTGAAAGTTGATATTATTTCCCTGATGTAAAATTAGAGTGCCTCCTGAATGGTTGCGACCTGCGGAGAAAAATCCTGCGTGTTTCCATTTCGCTAGGAACTCCTTCGCCTGGTCGTTATTTAGATGCGTCTCTTGCAGTAAAATGAAGTCATGACGCATTTTCTGGAGTTTGTGGATCATTATTTTCTGCTTTTTAACATCAATAAGACCACAAACATTTGCTGAAAAAATACGTACTGACTCCATTCTTACAGAGTATTTTAAACAAATTTTGCTCTCGAAATCCAAAGTTTTTAAGGAACTTCGAATTCGATTTTGGAATGTGCGCATGGTATGATTGCGACATAGCACAGATGGTTCGTAATGAATAATTGATGAGAAAGCGTGGTGAGAATTTTCTAGTAGAACAGAAACGAGAAAATAAAAAGTAAGAGAAGTGAAAAAGATGGAGAAAAAGAAAAGAAGCGAAATAAACGGCCATTTAATGAAATATGAATTTGTGAATGTTTTGACGCTTTATGAGATGAGTGTGTGTGCTTAAAGATTTACAATCACGCAATTTTATAACCACAAAATAGCGAAGAAATAAACAAAGGTAAGTCTCCCAAAAAATAAAAAATAAAAGGAGGAAGTTTACCTTTGAACTTTCTTAATGTCTTTTTTCTGAGGCGTCGGTGGGGGCGCCATTCGTTTGGCAGTGGCTTTTTCGGTACGGGATTCGTTATCGTCCGTGACCTTTTTAATTGTTTTTACGTCCACAGTTTTCCACCCCTCTTCTCGTGTGTCTTTCTCTTCTTTTCTTCTGGAGCTACCTGCCTCGTTGATTTCAGCATCCAGGTCCATTAGTTTCTGAACCATTCTTTCCGTCTCGATGTTGGTGGTTTCAAGAGCGGTGATGCTTTGACTCTCTTCGTCAACGAGGACTCGGATTTCTTTCACGAACTTTTCTTGTTCTACCGTCTGCTTCATTTCGATTTCTTTCTCAGTTGGTTTCGCAGAAGGTTTTTTAGCGTTGCTAGCTTTTGCAACGGTGATCGCTTCAGGTGTAGTATTAGAAGTTTGAGGAGTTTGTTGAACACATCTTTGTTGTGGAGGATGTGAAGCACCACATTTTTCACAGAGAAAAGATTTCCCTGCAAAGTAGAGTGCGATTTTGACCCCTTCGATCTCAATGTGGTGTGGTATTTCATTGAGTTTTACCGATGGACGAATTCGGAAGAGTCGTCTCCCATCTTTCAGGATAGGGTTGAATCGGTAGCTGGTGTGTGTGATGGAGTACACTTCAGCTGCGAAGGGTTTAATTTGCTCTAGTATTTCATCGTCTTCAACTAGAGGGTCACACTTGATGGTAATAAGGAAGCCGATTTCGCTTCGGACTTTCGATGTGACTTTTCGGTTGCAGCCGGAGATGGTAAGTTCCGAGTCTGCAAGCAACTGGGCATCGGTTTTCGTACGGAGTTCAGCGATCCAATTTCCTCGGTTGGCGTAGGTGAGGCTGATCAGCTTATTCGGTCCGACAACTTTCGCAATCTTCTGTTCGAGTTCTTTCGCTCGCATTTCTTGATAACTTCGGTTGAAGTGTTCTTTCGGGTCCATGTGGATGTTGAGGTCGATGATTCGTTCCTGTCTTTCAGTCTTGCTTCCGACGGTTTTTGCGTAGGATGCCATGTTGCAGGAGAATAAAAGTAAAAAAAAAAAAGCAAAAAAAGTTTAAAAACAAAACGAAAAAAGTTCGTCAAAGTCTGTACTCTTGTTACGGAGCAGCCGATGACAAACGTCGATTTTCTTTAAGAGTGGCGAAGAAGCTTTGTAGAATAACTAAATAATCTATTGAGCTAAAAACTCACCAAAAGATACTACACTTGATCTTAGCCATTAGGCCGAGAAGCGATACTTTTTCAACGAATTTGTGTGCTGGCTCCCTCCCTTTGAACGAAAAAACTTGTGGGCATTTGAATAAGTCGATGGGTAACTGTAAGTTTGAACAATGAAAACATGGGCTCGTTGTATGAAACTAAAACTGCAACAATTTCATTCTAAAACATTTGGGTTTTTTAACCTTCTTTCAGAAATAACCCAACTAACCAAGATTTAAAAATAACACTGGGCAGCAGCAGATTCAAATGCATAATGCGATCAAAAGCCAAGTTGAACAATCCAAAATCAACTCAAAATACTAGCGCCCCGACAGATTTTTTCTGTCAAAAAACATTTGGAGAACCTCTGTATTTAAATGTTCTTTTCATCTGTTGTAACGATGGTACTTTAATCCATCACCAAAACAGCAGAGCTTAGGAAGATTTGTTTGTCATTAGCCTCAAATAGCAATTTCTCACAAACTAAAATCTAAAAAACAAAGTTGAAGTTTAGAAATTTGGACGGTGTAAACTAATTTAAGACTTTAAACTGAGTAGCAAGAAATATTTTTGAAATATTTCTGTTTACATATAAATTAAACAAAGCATTTTATTGGAAGAAATGAACTCCTTAAATGTTTACTGACAAAAAGGTAAAACAATTTAAAAAAGTGACCTAAAACACTCAAAACATCAAACAACAAATGGAAAAGGACAAACTTATGACCCTAAATTACAGTTGACAGCATCATGTTAGCAAAAGTAATGCATGCATACACACAAACGTGCATACATACTTCCATACATACAATTTTCCATACATACATACATACATACATACATACATACATACATACATACAAACAAACTTCCATACATACATACATACATACATACATACATACATACATGCATGCATGCATGCATGCATGCATTGATACATATATTCATGCATCCATGCGTCATGCCAATACCTTAGGACATTTAAACAGTGCGCTCTCAGTCCTGGACCACAGATAACCATGGGACTGATAGAGATAGCACCATACTGGAAGATTTAGCTAGCCTTCATCATAATCAGGTGGAATGTCAACAAATTGATTTCTATTCATGCTAATAGCCACAGAGCCATACAGAAAACTGCAGGGAACTTTGCAATCGAGCAATTGTAGATTGTCAGGCCAACTAATGAATTTATGGCAGAGATAACGAAGAAAATCATGAAAAGCCTTGCACATCATATCTCGATTTTTCACAAACTCACAGAGTGTGGTGAATGGAAGAATGCAAAGTTTTTTTAAAAAATTTTACATATTGCCCAACCTAAATCAAGCCTAAAAATGTATTTGCTTAAATTATAGAACCTCAGGATTGATGGAGAACAAAGTTAAAAATATTATCTAGCAGACTTGGGTCAATTTCAATTGTAAATGTAATTGAATTACGATTACTTGAAATTTTAATAGCAACTGAATTACAATGACTTGCACTTGTAATTCACTTACAAGTCATATTATTACAATTACTTGTGACTGTACCTTATAAAATACAATAACAATTACTTCATGAAAATACATTTAATTACAATTAAGTTACAGCCACAATTGAGCCAAGTCTGATGCTAACCTAACTTAACCCTTAACCAACCTTGCCCCAGAACCATATGTACACTCAAAATTCAGTACTTTCGACATTTTATTTTCAATGCTTAGACTTGCTACCTGAGGCTGGGTTAATTTTAACAGAAACTCTGTAAAACATTGAAAAGCCATGTTATGAAAAAGCCAAACAAAAGGTTTGATTCAAAGTGCATTGAACATGCCATTTTTTAAAAAAAAAATTGTCACGTATCTTTCATCAAACTAAAGGATTGTTTTAAAGAAGTGGACAGATTGTCCATTGAAAAGTATCCCTAATTGACCATTCATTTGTTGGCCTTGTGTCAGTTTAACTGTAAAAGAAATAAAGCTGTGAACAAACTAGAAGAAGAAATTCTCAGAAAGATGCTTCTTCTGTTTCACTCACCGATACGAGCGAGAAGAACTCCTCACTTTTCCTCGCTCACTGGGATGCTCTTGTGAGTAGCAGTAGTAGGAGTAGTAGCAGTGGTAGTGCAGATTTTAATATAGATATTTCAGGAACTCAAGACGGACTCTGAAAGTCTCTTGTGACTACCCCTAAAAATGCAAATTTATTTCTAAGCATTATTTTTTTTTTTAATCAGGAACTATTTTTAAGTATTTTTGAAGACTTGAGAGAGTAAAGTGTACAAAACAGTAGTGGCTAAACTGCTTCAAGTTTTAAAATATAAGGTAGAAAACATTGAAAATAAGTAGCGCAGTACTTTTTGTTACTTAAAGCATTCTTGATAAATGATAAAAACTTAAATGGAACTCCTCTAAACTCACTTGTCTTGGTTTTGTCTTAGATACTCTTTTCTTCCATTTTTTTTTTTTTTTTTTTTTTTAATTCGAAACAAACCAAACCAAAAGCACCTTTACGGCTCCTTGACGCTAGGCCGACACCAATAACTTTAGTAGGACTGCGCGTAACCACTACACCGTTGTTAAACTAAGATCGTAGTAACTAAGTAACTAAGTTAAACTAAATTCGTGGAGCGTAGTAACTCCTTCAGTTTACCTGTCAGTTAAATGATGAAAAGTGTACGCGATCATTCGATCTTAGGCTTTTTTTTTTTTATTTGATTGTTCCCCTTCCCGAAACCCCGAAATGAACGAAATACGATTGGCAAGTATTTGATGCATTTTTTTTTTTTTTTTTTTTTTTTTTTTTTTTTTTTTTTTTTTTTTTTTCTTGATATATTTACAATATATAATTATTTACATTTTTTTTTACCGTTTTATATATACATAAATATTATTTACAATGTTATTTGTACAAAGTTTTTCGTTTTTGATAATAAATATTTCCGTCTGGTGGAGGAGTGGAAATTTGTTATGTTTTTTTTTTTTTTTTTTTTTTTTTTTTTTTTTTTCTCTTTAGAAGGAAAATATAGAGAAAGAAAGGATTGGGGAAAGAGAGAAAAGTAGCAAAAATAAGGACATGGTGTTTGAGATGTTAAATAGTTTTTAGAGAATAGAAAGAGGTATAGATAAAGTAATATGATATGATTTCTCATATCATATTGGTTTAAGTTAGATTTAGTATAAGATCATAGGATCAAAAGGATTTATTAAAGAGATTTTATGAACGGCGTTTATGTTTTAAATTTTACCGTTTGAGAGATTTTAAATGTTGATTTTAAGTTTTCCATCTTTAAGGGAACATAGAATGTCCATATGACAGAAATGATCACAAAAGATGTTTAAGGTGTTTCTTTCTGCGTGATGGTCATACTTTCTCTTTATTAAATCTTTAATTTTATTAACGATTTTTCGGATAATATTTTGTGAATCTACTTTTCCTTTTCTTAGCACCGCGTGGCAGCGTCCGCTCCATATCTCACCCATTATGATCTGAGTGAGCGTCAGAAGCAAACGCGACACCGGGTGCCTCTCCGACAAATGCGCAATGTCGAGAAGAAAAATAGAATTTGCCGGTTTTATTATTCTGCTCGGCACGAAGGATTTGTAAATGTGTTTGAAATATTCCCAAATTTCAACCGAGGGAGGACAAAGGGTGAAGATGTGAATCGCGTCTTCTACGCGCCCGCATGTTGTGCAGTTTTTGTTTTTGAATGATTTTTGTCGTGAGTTTCTCGTTAGTAAAGTCGCTGTCGGTAGACTGTTGTGTAAGAATCTGTAAAGTATGTTTTGGGTCGTTCCGTGTGCATGCGAAGTAAAGTTCCTTTTCCAAATTAATGTAAAGGGCAGTTTTGTTTTCGTCACTCCAGTCCAGTAGCGTTCTGCAGTCACAACCGTCTTTTTGTTTTTTGTTATTTGTGTGTATATGGATTTGCATGTTTTGTTAGTTATGTCAAATATGAATGGGTGTTCGGTCAAGTATTGTACTGTTGTTTTGTAGTATTGTGGCGTTTTGTCGTCCCAGTGTTTTGGAAAGTCGTTTTGTCTGAGAAAGGTCCAGTCAGGGTGTATGTGTGTGAATTTTGTCAAAGAGCTCGCCAACCAGTATTTATAGAGATGATGGCAGTCATGTGTGTCTCCAGCGCATCTCTGTCTCAGTTGAAACAGAGTTTTTAGGTGTAGCGCGAGACATTGGTCTTTTGGTGAGAGTATACCAAGACCTCCGCTTTTGGTAGGGAGGAAAAGAGTGCTTCTTTTAACAGGGTTGTAATTTTGTTTTTGCCAAAGGTTGTCAAAGATGGTGGCGTGTAGGCGTGTCTCAACCCATTTAGGCATGGGGAGTGTGTTTGCCAAAAACCATACCTTCGACAGACCCAAAGCATTATAAAGCAAGGCTTTTCCTCTCAATGATACCAGGCGGAGTCTCAGAAAGTTTAAAGTTTTTTCAACCTTGTTTAGTGTTGTTGTCCAGTTTGAGTTTATGGTTTGCGATAGTTTTGCATGAAAGGTGACTCCCAGAATTTTCATTCCGTTCCCGTTCGTCCAAGCTATGTCTTGTAGATTAGCGTCGGAAACGGGTTCGAAACCGCCCAGAGCCAAACCTCTCGTTTTAGAAGCGTTTATAATAGAACCGCTGGCTTTTTGAAAGATACTTACCTTCCGGAAGAAATTTTGAACAGACTTGCCGTTTCTGGCGAAAAGAAGAGAGTCGTCGGCATACTGCTGGATTTTTAAAGGTTTTGATGTGCCAGGCAAAGGGTAGCCTTCGATGCCGTCATCCGCTCTGACCAGCAGAGCTAGCGTTTCCGCGACGAAAACGTATAACAGCAGCGACAGCGGATCGCCCTGCCTGACACCGCGCTCTGTATGGAAGAAAGGTGATAAGAATCCGCCATTGATGATAGATGCTGAGACGTTAGAGTAAAGAGTGGTTATGAACGAGATGAAGTTCTTGCCTAAATTGTATTTTTCTAGAATTTTGATAAGAAAGGAGCGATCGACTTTATCAAAAGCCTTTTCTTGGTCGATGGACAAGATGAAACATGGAGTTTGTTTAAGCTCAGCGTATTCTATTAAATCCCGGACTAGGTGTAAGTTTGAAAAGATGTTTCTTCCCGGGATGCCGCACGTTTGGTTTGGCTCTATGATTTTTCCCATCACTTTTGACAGCCTTAGCGCGAGAGCTTTTGTTATTATCTTATAGTCCGCGCCAAGGAGGGAAATGGGGCGCCAGTTTTTCTGGTCTGTTAAGTCACCTTGTTTTGGAATGAGCGATATGATGGATTTTCTCATGGATGGTGTGGTTTGTTTTTCTGTGAATAAAATATGGTTGGCGAGCTCTTCGAAATCGTCTTCCAGATCCTGCCAGAAGGTTTTATAGAACTCGGCCGGAAGACCGTCATAGCCTGGTGACTTTCCGTTTTCAAACCTGTTCAGCGCCGCCTTTAGCTCTTGTTTTGTTAGGCGCTCGTTGAGTAGTTGGTTCTCCTCAGCGCTTAGAGCGTTCTTGATATGGGCCAGAACGTAGTCTTGACTGTTTTTACAGAGTTCTGTTTTCGTGAACAGGTTTTGATAATAGGTTTTGAGGGAGTGTAGAATTTCACCAGGCTCACTTGTCAATGATCCGTCGCTTTTCCGTATTTCGGATATGGTCTTACGTTTTTGCTGCGACTTCTCAAGATTGACAAGGAAATTTGACGGCCTTTCGCCCTCTTCTAGCAGTTTCTGTTTTGTGCGCACGCTTACGCCAGGGAACTGCAAATCAAAAAGTTTTTCTCGCGTGTCGCTGATATCATCCGCGTTCGCCAAAATATTTTTTTCTAGGTGGTGAAGGTGATGTTGAAGGCGCCTGATTTCGCGTATTTTGGTTTGGCCTGCTTGCGCTGCGTTCTTTTGCAGTTCCGCCGCAATAAGCGCTTTGAAATCATCCCACCAACTCAGAGTGGAAGAGTAGGATGATTTCTTTGCGCGCAGGTCGCGAATTAGAGTTTTGATGTTTTGTTTGACTTCCTCGATTTCAATAAGGGAACAATTTAGCTTCCAGTACCCTGGTCCTCTCCTTATCGTTTTAAAATGGAGCGTGGTTGTCATGAAGTCGTGATCGGAGAAAGTGTTTGTCAATATGTCTGTGCGCGTCGCTCTTGTCGCGTCGTCATGTCGGCAGTAAATTCTGTCCAGTCTGCATTTGACGTTATTGTTTGTCCAAGTGTAAGCCCGTTTGTCCTTGTGTTTCGCGCGCCATACGTCTGTTAGTTTGTAGCGGTTTTTGAATTTGTCTAGTTGTACTGTTCCGGTGGTGTGATAGTTTGCATAGTTTGAGTCTTGTGTGTCTAGCGTAACGTTTTCCACCATATTAAAGTCGCCTGCTAATATGATGGGGAGTCCTGTGTTTTGTGAACAGTCATGCAGTCCGTCAAAAAAATCGTAACGGTCGCTTGGGATGTTCGGTGCGTATACGTTGATGATATGCATGTCGTGTTTTTCAAAGCAAATTATGGCGCTTAATATTCTACCATGGTTATCCCTTTTTAGTTCGTTTAGTTGAATATTGGACTTGCAGAGGATAGCCACCCCACAACTCGAGCTGCTGGGACCCGAGTTCCAGATGGACGCACCCGACCATTCGTCACTCCACTGTTTTGCTGTGGTGGGTCCGGAGCCCGTTTCCTGAAGGAGGATAAGATCATAGGAGGAATTTTGGAGAAACCCGAAAAAATTGGTGCGTTTTGTCGGGTTGTTCAACCCGCGTATGTTGCATGTTAAAATATTAAGCGCCATGGAGGAGAGGACCAGTTTGCGTTTTTCGCGAGTTCGCTTAAGCACTTTTGGCAAATAACAAAATTGATGTAAAATGAAGAAAAGTTCATATGACATTTTAAACAAAGTTTTAAAATATTACTCATTTTTTGGAAAGGCATAACTAAAGCTGATAAAAAATACTTAGAAGAGAAGAAAGGATATAGCAGATTAAGATCATGAGTTAAAAAAAATAGTAAAAGGAGTAGAAAAAGAAAAGGACTCACTGAGTTTCTTCCACACATCTTGAAGTGGTGATATCCTCTTCGTCAAAACTCAGGTCAGCATCTTCTTCGACATTTTGATCTGTAACGCTGGTTTGATTTTTAAAGTTAGCAATTTTGGACTCGTCCTCAATATTAAAATCAATGTCACTGTCAATTACTGCAGGTAGAGTTGTATTTCTTTGAATAGATTTCTTTGGGTTCGTCTTTTCCCTTCTTCCTCTCTGCCGCTTTCGCGTGAAGGAATGTCGGAAATCACTGGTTTCAGCATTTTCGGATTCCGCCTCTGCAGGGGGAGGAATGACTGGAACTTCGGCTTCCACCCGTTTTGTTGGAACTTGTTGAATTTCGAGAGTTGGTGGGGTGGAAACTTTTGTATCATTTGTCTTTTCAATGTATTCCGATGTTGTTTTTATTTCTGGTTGACCTCTGTGTTTATATCGCAGGGTCAAACCGTCCACGTTCTCATATCTGGGCAAGGGGTTTATGTTTGGATTATTCCAATTTGATATAATTATTATGACATTTCCGGTGCATATTTCCTCGCCCTCCACCTTAACTTTTTGATAGTAAAATGAGTCGACATTTCCTCTTCCTTTTGCGAGGTGAGTTGCTAATGCAGACAAAGCGCTCGTGCAGCCGTTCCTAAGGATTCCAATTGGTATGTTTTGTACCAATACATGGACCTTAGGGATGTATTTCTGCTTGAACTTAAGAGAAACTCCTTTGATGACAATTTCACTTGTAAGAAAATATGTAAGATCATTACTACAGTGTAGGGCAAACTCAAATTGGCGGTGTGAGAAGTGCCTTGTAATACCCCACACAGAAGAAAGAAGGTTTTTGGCTTTTAAAGCTATGATAAAGTCTTGGATGTTGCAGTTAAGGTCTCCATAGCAACAAACAAGAATTGATGCATTTTCGTTGTACGAAGTTCTTGTGTTGAAAACACCAAGATTAACCTTGTTTAGTTTGGGTTGAGAAGAAACAGCGTTTGAGCCAACAGCACTTGCGTAGCTGATGGGAGGTTTGATAAGAGTCTTTTCGATATCAACTTCCATACTTGCAGAAGCCATAAAGTAAATATAGCCAACCAAATAAGTAAGCCAAAAACTAAATATCCACACGCCAAGTAACAAAGTAAGCCAGATAGTTATAAAAATAACTGTTTTCACTATTCACTATAATTCTCGATGCAATACCTTAATACACAGTGACTAAATTGTAGTATGTGTTTTTTCCGTGCCCAGCGAATGGTCGGAAGATAGTGCATGCTTTTAGATATCTTAGAGCTTGCGGTTTCATACTAGTGCCCAAGCCTTTGTGTGATTCTTTTTTAAAAAAAAGCAGAAGTTAGATTTTTTGCATTTAATGACAAAAAAAACAAAAATTTTAGCAAGATCTAATGATTAAATCTGAATAATGATTTTTAAAAACCATGTTCTGCCTCAGTTGCACATAAAATGGTCATATTCTAATCAAGAAGTAGTTAAGCTCTCTCAATCTTTTATTTTCTGCAACCTTCCTAAAGAAAAACATTCGTTATTCAAAAGAAATTATTCAAACAGTTTTTTGTTTTCTTTTCTTTCTTTTCCATTTGTGATCAAATTATGGTTAGTACTAACGGTAGCACATTGCATCCACTTCCTCGTTATTAGTATTTTCTTACCAGCATTAACAACATTCGTTATTTCGTAACTATCCAATTAATGCTTAATAGTTTTAAAATTTACCACAAAAGACTACATTAACTGTCTTGTAAGCGCCAATAAGAATATAATTAAATAAGTATACAACGCCTGGAAGGAAGAAATGTGCTGCTGTTTGTCTTTCTATAATCATCAACGAAGAAATGAAAAAGAAAAATCGGACTCTGGTTTGATTGACAATTCTGAATGCAATTTATACATTCTTGACGCACACAAACATGGTGACAAACAAACAATACTAGGAGCCAATAGTAATTTGCTAAAATTTTTTTTTTTTTTTTTTTTTTGCAGGAATAGAGTTCTTATAGTTTTCGTTTCTAAAAAAGAAAAAAAAAAAAAAAATGAAGAAAAAAAACAAGTCAAACAAAAAAACAACAACAACAAAAAACAAATAGGTTTTCAGTTGTTCATAGACTAAGACGGATTAGAACAACTCGAGTATTTTATTTCAGCAGCTAATTTGTTCTCGGCGATGTTTGCTCCATAAAATATAACGATTGCAACAGATATTTTCATTTGAACCCATTTTCTAATGCGTATAATGTTTTTAAAATTTGTGTGGCATAAGACTCTCGTCTCTTTCTCTTGCGCTTCTTGTCACCAGTTCCAGCGACTTTTCCGCCTTTCTTACCAGCGCGCTTCTCGCCTTTTTTTGCCACCTTTGGCGCTTGTTTTCCTCCGGCTTTTGGTGCGTCAGATCATTTCGACGAGCTTAGCAGTGAAAGTTTTTTCTTCTTTGTTTTCATTGCATTGCAACTGGATTTAATTTAAAGTAGATTTGTGGTTTCCAACTTGATAACTTTTCCGTTCTACGCACTTCTATTGGTTTTTAAAAGATTACGTCATTTGAGCATTGTTTATTTCTTTTTTACTATTGGTTAAAAAACTCTTTTCTGTTTAACAAAAAGCCGCACGAGATCTCTAGTCTGTCAGTCTGTTTTCAGTAGAAAACAAAATGTTAGCACGTGGAAAAGGAGGAAAAGCTAAGGCTAAGAGTGGCTTTCTTCAGTTTCCTATTGGTCGTGTCTAATCTCATCGGTTTAGGCGCACCATCTACTTAGCTGGAGTTTTTGAAAACCTCTCCGCCGAAAATCTTACAGCTAGCTGGTAATGCTGCACGCGATAACCAGAGAGCCAGGATCATTCCTCGTCGTTTGCAGCTAGCTGTTCGCAACGACGAAGAAGTTAAACAAGCTGTTGTTTGGTGTTACAATCGCGAGCAGCGGTGTGTTGCCAAACATTCAGGCTATGTTGCAATCGTTCCAAAACGGCAATCTAAACAATACCAAAGGCTAATTTCATAGCTACACACCTGTTCAAAGATTATTGTTAAGGCATTGGAAACTTACGCGAAGTTGATTTGTAGACTTGCTGCAACTTATCAAAACATGCAATAATAGCTGTTTTCAAGTCATAAACTACAAGTCAAAAAATATACCAGAATCCAATATGAAATATACAAAAATGGATGGAAATTGTTACTATTGTTGTTACTATCATTACTGTTAGTTTGTTATTGCCATTACTTATTTTTTATGATTATTACTATTGTTATTATCGTTATTATCATTGCTGTTGGTATTATTATTAGTCTGTTATTGCTATCATCATCTTTTATTACCATTATTACGATTGTTATTATTTTCAATCTTACTATTATTATCATATTTTTATTATTGCGACTATTTTTTTTTCTTTCAACAATTATTACCATTATTGTTTTTTTATTACAGCCATTCATTGAATGATTTCTGGTGTTGCAGCCGTTCGATCACGCTTACTGGTTGCGACTAGATTTTCATTGATTTTATAAGAAAAAAAACAAAACAACAACAAAGAACTTTTGAACGAAATAAAATGTGTTTACACTTTTAGGAGGCTTTGTTTACCTTCTCACTGACAAATCTTCACTCGAGGATATATACATAACATATAAATACACATAAAACATACCTTTTCTCAAATACTCGTTTACGTCCAGTAACTCATAGAGGGCTGAGTGAGGGTTTTTTTTTTTGCATCTTTAAAGGGGGCGAGCGCGAACGCAGGCCCCCACTACCAGAAATTGTACGGTCGAGTTACCGACGTTAGCGGTAATCGCAGGGGTCAGCCCAGGCGAAGTGCAATGCAAGAGCCTCACCCTGGAAGAAGCCCCATGTTGATCAGGTTTACTTCCCCGTCAGGTAAGTATGCCTTTCCCGTTGTGTGGGGAGCCTCGGACGTGCCCCAATCTTCGCAATTGTGGTTTTTTGATTGGACCCTAACCGCATCGTTCCGTTTTTTTTTTTTTCTCTTTTTAATGGGCCGCACTCAGCAGTAGTGCAACGCCGAGGCAACCCGCGGTCAGGGCGAGGTAAACCTACGATCCCTTGACCAAATGCCAAAAATCAGATTAATATATGAGCCGGACTATGCCGGCGTACCAGATATTAAACTGATAAGAACAGATACTACACTTGATCTTAGCCATTAGGCCGAGAAGCGATACTTTTTCAACGAATTTGTGTGCTGGCTCCCTCCCTTTGAACGAAAAAACTTGTGGGCATTTGAATAAGTCGATGGGTAACTGTAAGTTTGAACAATGAAAACATGGGCTCGTTGTATGAAACTAAAACTGCAACAATTTCATTCTAAAACATTTGGGTTTTTTAACCTTCTTTCAGAAATAACCCAACTAACCAAGATTTAAAAATAACACTGGGCAGCAGCAGATTCAAATGCATAATGCGATCAAAAGCCAAGTTGAACAATCCAAAATCAACTCAAAATACTAGCGCCCCGACAGATTTTTTCTGTCAAAAAACATTTGGAGAACCTCTGTATTTAAATGTTCTTTTCATCTGTTGTAACGATGGTACTTTAATCCATCACCAAAACAGCAGAGCTTAGGAAGATTTGTTTGTCATTAGCCTCAAATAGCAATTTCTCACAAACTAAAATCTAAAAAACAAAGTTGAAGTTTAGAAATTTGGACGGTGTAAACTAATTTAAGACTTTAAACTGAGTAGCAAGAAATATTTTTGAAATATTTCTGTTTACATATAAATTAAACAAAGCATTTTATTGGAAGAAATGAACTCCTTAAATGTTTACTGACAAAAAGGTAAAACAATTTAAAAAAGTGACCTAAAACACTCAAAACATCAAACAACAAATGGAAAAGGACAAACTTATGACCCTAAATTACAGTTGACAGCATCATGTTAGCAAAAGTAATGCATGCATACACACAAACGTGCATACATACTTCCATACATACAATTTTCCATACATACATACATACATACATACATACATACATACATACATACAAACAAACTTCCATACATACATACATACATACATACATACATACATGCATGCATGCATGCATGCATGCATTGATACATATATTCATGCATCCATGCGTCATGCCAATACCTTAGGACATTTAAACAGTGCGCTCTCAGTCCTGGACCACAGATAACCATGGGACTGATAGAGATAGCACCATACTGGAAGATTTAGCTAGCCTTCATCATAATCAGGTGGAATGTCAACAAATTGATTTCTATTCATGCTAATAGCCACAGAGCCATACAGAAAACTGCAGGGAACTTTGCAATCGAGCAATTGTAGATTGTCAGGCCAACTAATGAATTTATGGCAGAGATAACGAAGAAAATCATGAAAAGCCTTGCACATCATATCTCGATTTTTCACAAACTCACAGAGTGTGGTGAATGGAAGAATGCAAAGTTTTTTTAAAAAATTTTACATATTGCCCAACCTAAATCAAGCCTAAAAATGTATTTGCTTAAATTATAGAACCTCAGGATTGATGGAGAACAAAGTTAAAAATATTATCTAGCAGACTTGGGTCAATTTCAATTGTAAATGTAATTGAATTACGATTACTTGAAATTTTAATAGCAACTGAATTACAATGACTTGCACTTGTAATTCACTTACAAGTCATATTATTACAATTACTTGTGACTGTACCTTATAAAATACAATAACAATTACTTCATGAAAATACATTTAATTACAATTAAGTTACAGCCACAATTGAGCCAAGTCTGATGCTAACCTAACTTAACCCTTAACCAACCTTGCCCCAGAACCATATGTACACTCAAAATTCAGTACTTTCGACATTTTATTTTCAATGCTTAGACTTGCTACCTGAGGCTGGGTTAATTTTAACAGAAACTCTGTAAAACATTGAAAAGCCATGTTATGAAAAAGCCAAACAAAAGGTTTGATTCAAAGTGCATTGAACATGCCATTTTTTAAAAAAAAAATTGTCACGTATCTTTCATCAAACTAAAGGATTGTTTTAAAGAAGTGGACAGATTGTCCATTGAAAAGTATCCCTAATTGACCATTCATTTGTTGGCCTTGTGTCAGTTTAACTGTAAAAGAAATAAAGCTGTGAACAAACTAGAAGAAGAAATTCTCAGAAAGATGCTTCTTCTGTTTCACTCACCGATACGAGCGAGAAGAACTCCTCACTTTTCCTCGCTCACTGGGATGCTCTTGTGAGTAGCAGTAGTAGGAGTAGTAGCAGTGGTAGTGCAGATTTTAATATAGATATTTCAGGAACTCAAGACGGACTCTGAAAGTCTCTTGTGACTACCCCTAAAAATGCAAATTTATTTCTAAGCATTATTTTTTTTTTTAATCAGGAACTATTTTTAAGTATTTTTGAAGACTTGAGAGAGTAAAGTGTACAAAACAGTAGTGGCTAAACTGCTTCAAGTTTTAAAATATAAGGTAGAAAACATTGAAAATAAGTAGCGCAGTACTTTTTGTTACTTAAAGCATTCTTGATAAATGATAAAAACTTAAATGGAACTCCTCTAAACTCACTTGTCTTGGTTTTGTCTTAGATACTCTTTTCTTCCATTTTTTTTTTTTTTTTTTTTTTTAATTCGAAACAAACCAAACCAAAAGCACCTTTACGGCTCCTTGACGCTAGGCCGACACCAATAACTTTAGTAGGACTGCGCGTAACCACTACACCGTTGTTAAACTAAGATCGTAGTAACTAAGTAACTAAGTTAAACTAAATTCGTGGAGCGTAGTAACTCCTTCAGTTTACCTGTCAGTTAAATGATGAAAAGTGTACGCGATCATTCGATCTTAGGCTTTTTTTTTTTTATTTGATTGTTCCCCTTCCCGAAACCCCGAAATGAACGAAATACGATTGGCAAGTATTTGATGCATACCTTAATACACAGTGACTAAAATGTAGTATGTGTTTTTTCCGTGCCCAGCGAATGGTCGGAAGATAGTGCATGCTTTTAGATATCTTAGAGCTTGCGGTTTCATACTAGTGCCCAAGCCTTTGTGTGATTCTTTTTTAAAAAAAAGCAGAAGTTAGATTTTTTGCATTTAATGACAAAAAAAACAAAAATTTTAGCAAGATCTAATGATTAAATCTGAATAATGATTTTTAAAAACCATGTTCTGCCTCAGTTGCACATAAAATGGTCATATTCTAATCAAGAAGTAGTTAAGCTCTCTCAATCTTTTATTTTCTGCAACCTTCCTAAAGAAAAACATTCGTTATTCAAAAGAAATTATTCAAACAGTTTTTTGTTTTCTTTTCTTTCTTTTCCATTTGTGATCAAATTATGGTTAGTACTAACGGTAGCACATTGCATCCACTTCCTCGTTATTAGTATTTTCTTACCAGCATTAACAACATTCGTTATTTCGTAACTATCCAATTAATGCTTAATAGTTTTAAAATTTACCACAAAAGACTACATTAACTGTCTTGTAAGCGCCAATAAGAATATAATTAAATAAGTATACAACGCCTGGAAGGAAGAAATGTGCTGCTGTTTGTCTTTCTATAATCATCAACGAAGAAATGAAAAAGAAAAATCGGACTCTGGTTTGATTGACAATTCTGAATGCAATTTATACATTCTTGACGCACACAAACATGGTGACAAACAAACAATACTAGGAGCCAATAGTAATTTGCTAAAATTTTTTTTTTTTTTTTTTTTTTGCAGGAATAGAGTTCTTATAGTTTTCGTTTCTAAAAAAGAAAAAAAAAAAAAAAATGAAGAAAAAAAACAAGTCAAACAAAAAAACAACAACAACAAAAAACAAATAGGTTTTCAGTTGTTCATAGACTAAGACGGATTAGAACAACTCGAGTATTTTATTTCAGCAGCTAATTTGTTCTCGGCGATGTTTGCTCCATAAAATATAACGATTGCAACAGATATTTTCATTTGAACCCATTTTCTAATGCGTATAATGTTTTTAAAATTTGTGTGGCATAAGACTCTCGTCTCTTTCTCTTGCGCTTCTTGTCACCAGTTCCAGCGACTTTTCCGCCTTTCTTACCAGCGCGCTTCTCGCCTTTTTTTGCCACCTTTGGCGCTTGTTTTCCTCCGGCTTTTGGTGCGTCAGATCATTTCGACGAGCTTAGCAGTGAAAGTTTTTTCTTCTTTGTTTTCATTGCATTGCAACTGGATTTAATTTAAAGTAGATTTGTGGTTTCCAACTTGATAACTTTTCCGTTCTACGCACTTCTATTGGTTTTTAAAAGATTACGTCATTTGAGCATTGTTTATTTCTTTTTTACTATTGGTTAAAAAACTCTTTTCTGTTTAACAAAAAGCCGCACGAGATCTCTAGTCTGTCAGTCTGTTTTCAGTAGAAAACAAAATGTTAGCACGTGGAAAAGGAGGAAAAGCTAAGGCTAAGAGTGGCTTTCTTCAGTTTCCTATTGGTCGTGTCTAATCTCATCGGTTTAGGCGCACCATCTACTTAGCTGGAGTTTTTGAAAACCTCTCCGCCGAAAATCTTACAGCTAGCTGGTAATGCTGCACGCGATAACCAGAGAGCCAGGATCATTCCTCGTCGTTTGCAGCTAGCTGTTCGCAACGACGAAGAAGTTAAACAAGCTGTTGTTTGGTGTTACAATCGCGAGCAGCGGTGTGTTGCCAAACATTCAGGCTATGTTGCAATCGTTCCAAAACGGCAATCTAAACAATACCAAAGGCTAATTTCATAGCTACACACCTGTTCAAAGATTATTGTTAAGGCATTGGAAACTTACGCGAAGTTGATTTGTAGACTTGCTGCAACTTATCAAAACATGCAATAATAGCTGTTTTCAAGTCATAAACTACAAGTCAAAAAATATACCAGAATCCAATATGAAATATACAAAAATGGATGGAAATTGTTACTATTGTTGTTACTATCATTACTGTTAGTTTGTTATTGCCATTACTTATTTTTTATGATTATTACTATTGTTATTATCGTTATTATCATTGCTGTTGGTATTATTATTAGTCTGTTATTGCTATCATCATCTTTTATTACCATTATTACGATTGTTATTATTTTCAATCTTACTATTATTATCATATTTTTATTATTGCGACTATTTTTTTTTCTTTCAACAATTATTACCATTATTGTTTTTTTATTACAGCCATTCATTGAATGATTTCTGGTGTTGCAGCCGTTCGATCACGCTTACTGGTTGCGACTAGATTTTCATTGATTTTATAAGAAAAAAAACAAAACAACAACAAAGAACTTTTGAACGAAATAAAATGTGTTTACACTTTTAGGAGGCTTTGTTTACCTTCTCACTGACAAATCTTCACTCGAGGATATATACATAACATATAAATACACATAAAACATACCTTTTCTCAAATACTCGTTTACGTCCAGTAACTCATAGAGGGCTGAGTGAGGGTTTTTTTTTTTGCATCTTTAAAGGGGGCGAGCGCGAACGCAGGCCCCCACTACCAGAAATTGTACGGTCGAGTTACCGACGTTAGCGGTAATCGCAGGGGTCAGCCCAGGCGAAGTGCAATGCAAGAGCCTCACCCTGGAAGAAGCCCCATGTTGATCAGGTTTACTTCCCCGTCAGGTAAGTATGCCTTTCCCGTTGTGTGGGGAGCCTCGGACGTGCCCCAATCTTCGCAATTGTGGTTTTTTGATTGGACCCTAACCGCATCGTTCCGTTTTTTTTTTTTTCTCTTTTTAATGGGCCGCACTCAGCAGTAGTGCAACGCCGAGGCAACCCGCGGTCAGGGCGAGGTAAACCTACGATCCCTTGACCAAATGCCAAAAATCAGATTAATATATGAGCCGGACTATGCCGGCGTACCAGATATTAAACTGATAAGAACAGATACTACACTTGATCTTAGCCATTAGGCCGAGAAGCGATACTTTTTCAACGAATTTGTGTGCTGGCTCCCTCCCTTTGAACGAAAAAACTTGTGGGCATTTGAATAAGTCGATGGGTAACTGTAAGTTTGAACAATGAAAACATGGGCTCGTTGTATGAAACTAAAACTGCAACAATTTCATTCTAAAACATTTGGGTTTTTTAACCTTCTTTCAGAAATAACCCAACTAACCAAGATTTAAAAATAACACTGGGCAGCAGCAGATTCAAATGCATAATGCGATCAAAAGCCAAGTTGAACAATCCAAAATCAACTCAAAATACTAGCGCCCCGACAGATTTTTTCTGTCAAAAAACATTTGGAGAACCTCTGTATTTAAATGTTCTTTTCATCTGTTGTAACGATGGTACTTTAATCCATCACCAAAACAGCAGAGCTTAGGAAGATTTGTTTGTCATTAGCCTCAAATAGCAATTTCTCACAAACTAAAATCTAAAAAACAAAGTTGAAGTTTAGAAATTTGGACGGTGTAAACTAATTTAAGACTTTAAACTGAGTAGCAAGAAATATTTTTGAAATATTTCTGTTTACATATAAATTAAACAAAGCATTTTATTGGAAGAAATGAACTCCTTAAATGTTTACTGACAAAAAGGTAAAACAATTTAAAAAAGTGACCTAAAACACTCAAAACATCAAACAACAAATGGAAAAGGACAAACTTATGACCCTAAATTACAGTTGACAGCATCATGTTAGCAAAAGTAATGCATGCATACACACAAACGTGCATACATACTTCCATACATACAATTTTCCATACATACATACATACATACATACATACATACATACATACATACAAACAAACTTCCATACATACATACATACATACATACATACATACATGCATGCATGCATGCATGCATGCATTGATACATATATTCATGCATCCATGCGTCATGCCAATACCTTAGGACATTTAAACAGTGCGCTCTCAGTCCTGGACCACAGATAACCATGGGACTGATAGAGATAGCACCATACTGGAAGATTTAGCTAGCCTTCATCATAATCAGGTGGAATGTCAACAAATTGATTTCTATTCATGCTAATAGCCACAGAGCCATACAGAAAACTGCAGGGAACTTTGCAATCGAGCAATTGTAGATTGTCAGGCCAACTAATGAATTTATGGCAGAGATAACGAAGAAAATCATGAAAAGCCTTGCACATCATATCTCGATTTTTCACAAACTCACAGAGTGTGGTGAATGGAAGAATGCAAAGTTTTTTTAAAAAATTTTACATATTGCCCAACCTAAATCAAGCCTAAAAATGTATTTGCTTAAATTATAGAACCTCAGGATTGATGGAGAACAAAGTTAAAAATATTATCTAGCAGACTTGGGTCAATTTCAATTGTAAATGTAATTGAATTACGATTACTTGAAATTTTAATAGCAACTGAATTACAATGACTTGCACTTGTAATTCACTTACAAGTCATATTATTACAATTACTTGTGACTGTACCTTATAAAATACAATAACAATTACTTCATGAAAATACATTTAATTACAATTAAGTTACAGCCACAATTGAGCCAAGTCTGATGCTAACCTAACTTAACCCTTAACCAACCTTGCCCCAGAACCATATGTACACTCAAAATTCAGTACTTTCGACATTTTATTTTCAATGCTTAGACTTGCTACCTGAGGCTGGGTTAATTTTAACAGAAACTCTGTAAAACATTGAAAAGCCATGTTATGAAAAAGCCAAACAAAAGGTTTGATTCAAAGTGCATTGAACATGCCATTTTTTAAAAAAAAAATTGTCACGTATCTTTCATCAAACTAAAGGATTGTTTTAAAGAAGTGGACAGATTGTCCATTGAAAAGTATCCCTAATTGACCATTCATTTGTTGGCCTTGTGTCAGTTTAACTGTAAAAGAAATAAAGCTGTGAACAAACTAGAAGAAGAAATTCTCAGAAAGATGCTTCTTCTGTTTCACTCACCGATACGAGCGAGAAGAACTCCTCACTTTTCCTCGCTCACTGGGATGCTCTTGTGAGTAGCAGTAGTAGGAGTAGTAGCAGTGGTAGTGCAGATTTTAATACAGATATTTCAGGAACTCAAGACGGACTCTGAAAGTCTCTTGTGACTACCCCTAAAAATGCAAATTTATTTCTAAGCATTATTTTTTTTTTTAATCAGGAACTATTTTTAAGTATTTTTGAAGACTTGAGAGAGTAAAGTGTACAAAACAGTAGTGGCTAAACTGCTTCAAGTTTTAAAATATAAGGTAGAAAACATTGAAAATAAGTAGCGCAGTACTTTTTGTTACTTAAAGCATTCTTGATAAATGATAAAAACTTAAATGGAACTCCTCTAAACTCACTTGTCTTGGTTTTGTCTTAGATACTCTTTTCTTCCATTTTTTTTTTTTTTTTTTTTTTTAATTCGAAACAAACCAAACCAAAAGCACCTTTACGGCTCCTTGACGCTAGGCCGACACCAATAACTTTAGTAGGACTGCGCGTAACCACTACACCGTTGTTAAACTAAGATCGTAGTAACTAAGTAACTAAGTTAAACTAAATTCGTGGAGCGTAGTAACTCCTTCAGTTTACCTGTCAGTTAAATGATGAAAAGTGTACGCGATCATTCGATCTTAGGCTTTTTTTTTTTTATTTGATTGTTCCCCTTCCCGAAACCCCGAAATGAACGAAATACGATTGGCAAGTATTTGATGCATACCTTAATACACAGTGACTAAAATGTAGTATGTGTTTTTTCCGTGCCCAGCGAATGGTCGGAAGATAGTGCATGCTTTTAGATATCTTAGAGCTTGCGGTTTCATACTAGTGCCCAAGCCTTTGTGTGATTCTTTTTTAAAAAAAAGCAGAAGTTAGATTTTTTGCATTTAATGACAAAAAAAACAAAAATTTTAGCAAGATCTAATGATTAAATCTGAATAATGATTTTTAAAAACCATGTTCTGCCTCAGTTGCACATAAAATGGTCATATTCTAATCAAGAAGTAGTTAAGCTCTCTCAATCTTTTATTTTCTGCAACCTTCCTAAAGAAAAACATTCGTTATTCAAAAGAAATTATTCAAACAGTTTTTTGTTTTCTTTTCTTTCTTTTCCATTTGTGATCAAATTATGGTTAGTACTAACGGTAGCACATTGCATCCACTTCCTCGTTATTAGTATTTTCTTACCAGCATTAACAACATTCGTTATTTCGTAACTATCCAATTAATGCTTAATAGTTTTAAAATTTACCACAAAAGACTACATTAACTGTCTTGTAAGCGCCAATAAGAATATAATTAAATAAGTATACAACGCCTGGAAGGAAGAAATGTGCTGCTGTTTGTCTTTCTATAATCATCAACGAAGAAATGAAAAAGAAAAATCGGACTCTGGTTTGATTGACAATTCTGAATGCAATTTATACATTCTTGACGCACACAAACATGGTGACAAACAAACAATACTAGGAGCCAATAGTAATTTGCTAAAATTTTTTTTTTTTTTTTTTTTTTGCAGGAATAGAGTTCTTATAGTTTTCGTTTCTAAAAAAGAAAAAAAAAAAAAAAATGAAGAAAAAAAACAAGTCAAACAAAAAAACAACAACAACAAAAAACAAATAGGTTTTCAGTTGTTCATAGACTAAGACGGATTAGAACAACTCGAGTATTTTATTTCAGCAGCTAATTTGTTCTCGGCGATGTTTGCTCCATAAAATATAACGATTGCAACAGATATTTTCATTTGAACCCATTTTCTAATGCGTATAATGTTTTTAAAATTTGTGTGGCATAAGACTCTCGTCTCTTTCTCTTGCGCTTCTTGTCACCAGTTCCAGCGACTTTTCCGCCTTTCTTACCAGCGCGCTTCTCGCCTTTTTTTGCCACCTTTGGCGCTTGTTTTCCTCCGGCTTTTGGTGCGTCAGATCATTTCGACGAGCTTAGCAGTGAAAGTTTTTTCTTCTTTGTTTTCATTGCATTGCAACTGGATTTAATTTAAAGTAGATTTGTGGTTTCCAACTTGATAACTTTTCCGTTCTACGCACTTCTATTGGTTTTTAAAAGATTACGTCATTTGAGCATTGTTTATTTCTTTTTTACTATTGGTTAAAAAACTCTTTTCTGTTTAACAAAAAGCCGCACGAGATCTCTAGTCTGTCAGTCTGTTTTCAGTAGAAAACAAAATGTTAGCACGTGGAAAAGGAGGAAAAGCTAAGGCTAAGAGTGGCTTTCTTCAGTTTCCTATTGGTCGTGTCTAATCTCATCGGTTTAGGCGCACCATCTACTTAGCTGGAGTTTTTGAAAACCTCTCCGCCGAAAATCTTACAGCTAGCTGGTAATGCTGCACGCGATAACCAGAGAGCCAGGATCATTCCTCGTCGTTTGCAGCTAGCTGTTCGCAACGACGAAGAAGTTAAACAAGCTGTTGTTTGGTGTTACAATCGCGAGCAGCGGTGTGTTGCCAAACATTCAGGCTATGTTGCAATCGTTCCAAAACGGCAATCTAAACAATACCAAAGGCTAACTTCATAGCTACACACCTGTTCAAAGATTATTGTTAAGGCATTGGAAACTTACGCGAAGTTGATTTGTAGACTTGCTGCAACTTATCAAAACATGCAATAATAGCTGTTTTCAAGTCATAAACTACAAGTCAAAAAATATACCAGAATCCAATATGAAATATACAAAAATGGATGGAAATTGTTACTATTGTTGTTACTATCATTACTGTTAGTTTGTTATTGCCATTACTTATTTTTTATGATTATTACTATTGTTATTATCGTTATTATCATTGCTGTTGGTATTATTATTAGTCTGTTATTGCTATCATCATCTTTTATTACCATTATTACGATTGTTATTATTTTCAATCTTACTATTATTATCATATTTTTATTATTGCGACTATTTTTTTTTCTTTCAACAATTATTACCATTATTGTTTTTTTATTACAGCCATTCATTGAATGATTTCTGGTGTTGCAGCCGTTCGATCACGCTTACTGGTTGCGACTAGATTTTCATTGATTTTATAAGAAAAAAAACAAAACAACAACAAAGAACTTTTGAACGAAATAAAATGTGTTTACACTTTTAGGAGGCTTTGTTTACCTTCTCACTGACAAATCTTCACTCGAGGATATATACATAACATATAAATACACATAAAACATACCTTTTCTCAAATACTCGTTTACGTCCAGTAACTCATAGAGGGCTGAGTGAGGGTTTTTTTTTTTGCATCTTTAAAGGGGGCGAGCGCGAACGCAGGCCCCCACTACCAGAAATTGTACGGTCGAGTTACCGACGTTAGCGGTAATCGCAGGGGTCAGCCCAGGCGAAGTGCAATGCAAGAGCCTCACCCTGGAAGAAGCCCCATGTTGATCAGGTTTACTTCCCCGTCAGGTAAGTATGCCTTTCCCGTTGTGTGGGGAGCCTCGGACGTGCCCCAATCTTCGCAATTGTGGTTTTTTGATTGGACCCTAACCGCATCGTTCCGTTTTTTTTTTTTTCTCTTTTTAATGGGCCGCACTCAGCAGTAGTGCAACGCCGAGGCAACCCGCGGTCAGGGCGAGGTAAACCTACGATCCCTTGACCAAATGCCAAAAATCAGATTAATATATGAGCCGGACTATGCCGGCGTACCAGATATTAAACTGATAAGAACAGATACTACACTTGATCTTAGCCATTAGGCCGAGAAGCGATACTTTTTCAACGAATTTGTGTGCTGGCTCCCTCCCTTTGAACGAAAAAACTTGTGGGCATTTGAATAAGTCGATGGGTAACTGTAAGTTTGAACAATGAAAACATGGGCTCGTTGTATGAAACTAAAACTGCAACAATTTCATTCTAAAACATTTGGGTTTTTTAACCTTCTTTCAGAAATAACCCAACTAACCAAGATTTAAAAATAACACTGGGCAGCAGCAGATTCAAATGCATAATGCGATCAAAAGCCAAGTTGAACAATCCAAAATCAACTCAAAATACTAGCGCCCCGACAGATTTTTTCTGTCAAAAAACATTTGGAGAACCTCTGTATTTAAATGTTCTTTTCATCTGTTGTAACGATGGTACTTTAATCCATCACCAAAACAGCAGAGCTTAGGAAGATTTGTTTGTCATTAGCCTCAAATAGCAATTTCTCACAAACTAAAATCTAAAAAACAAAGTTGAAGTTTAGAAATTTGGACGGTGTAAACTAATTTAAGACTTTAAACTGAGTAGCAAGAAATATTTTTGAAATATTTCTGTTTACATATAAATTAAACAAAGCATTTTATTGGAAGAAATGAACTCCTTAAATGTTTACTGACAAAAAGGTAAAACAATTTAAAAAAGTGACCTAAAACACTCAAAACATCAAACAACAAATGGAAAAGGACAAACTTATGACCCTAAATTACAGTTGACAGCATCATGTTAGCAAAAGTAATGCATGCATACACACAAACGTGCATACATACTTCCATACATACAATTTTCCATACATACATACATACATACATACATACATACATACATACATACAAACAAACTTCCATACATACATACATACATACATACATACATACATGCATGCATGCATGCATGCATGCATTGATACATATATTCATGCATCCATGCGTCATGCCAATACCTTAGGACATTTAAACAGTGCGCTCTCAGTCCTGGACCACAGATAACCATGGGACTGATAGAGATAGCACCATACTGGAAGATTTAGCTAGCCTTCATCATAATCAGGTGGAATGTCAACAAATTGATTTCTATTCATGCTAATAGCCACAGAGCCATACAGAAAACTGCAGGGAACTTTGCAATCGAGCAATTGTAGATTGTCAGGCCAACTAATGAATTTATGGCAGAGATAACGAAGAAAATCATGAAAAGCCTTGCACATCATATCTCGATTTTTCACAAACTCACAGAGTGTGGTGAATGGAAGAATGCAAAGTTTTTTTAAAAAATTTTACATATTGCCCAACCTAAATCAAGCCTAAAAATGTATTTGCTTAAATTATAGAACCTCAGGATTGATGGAGAACAAAGTTAAAAATATTATCTAGCAGACTTGGGTCAATTTCAATTGTAAATGTAATTGAATTACGATTACTTGAAATTTTAATAGCAACTGAATTACAATGACTTGCACTTGTAATTCACTTACAAGTCATATTATTACAATTACTTGTGACTGTACCTTATAAAATACAATAACAATTACTTCATGAAAATACATTTAATTACAATTAAGTTACAGCCACAATTGAGCCAAGTCTGATGCTAACCTAACTTAACCCTTAACCAACCTTGCCCCAGAACCATATGTACACTCAAAATTCAGTACTTTCGACATTTTATTTTCAATGCTTAGACTTGCTACCTGAGGCTGGGTTAATTTTAACAGAAACTCTGTAAAACATTGAAAAGCCATGTTATGAAAAAGCCAAACAAAAGGTTTGATTCAAAGTGCATTGAACATGCCATTTTTTAAAAAAAAAATTGTCACGTATCTTTCATCAAACTAAAGGATTGTTTTAAAGAAGTGGACAGATTGTCCATTGAAAAGTATCCCTAATTGACCATTCATTTGTTGGCCTTGTGTCAGTTTAACTGTAAAAGAAATAAAGCTGTGAACAAACTAGAAGAAGAAATTCTCAGAAAGATGCTTCTTCTGTTTCACTCACCGATACGAGCGAGAAGAACTCCTCACTTTTCCTCGCTCACTGGGATGCTCTTGTGAGTAGCAGTAGTAGGAGTAGTAGCAGTGGTAGTGCAGATTTTAATACAGATATTTCAGGAACTCAAGACGGACTCTGAAAGTCTCTTGTGACTACCCCTAAAAATGCAAATTTATTTCTAAGCATTATTTTTTTTTTTAATCAGGAACTATTTTTAAGTATTTTTGAAGACTTGAGAGAGTAAAGTGTACAAAACAGTAGTGGCTAAACTGCTTCAAGTTTTAAAATATAAGGTAGAAAACATTGAAAATAAGTAGCGCAGTACTTTTTGTTACTTAAAGCATTCTTGATAAATGATAAAAACTTAAATGGAACTCCTCTAAACTCACTTGTCTTGGTTTTGTCTTAGATACTCTTTTCTTCCATTTTTTTTTTTTTTTTTTTTTTTAATTCGAAACAAACCAAACCAAAAGCACCTTTACGGCTCCTTGACGCTAGGCCGACACCAATAACTTTAGTAGGACTGCGCGTAACCACTACACCGTTGTTAAACTAAGATCGTAGTAACTAAGTAACTAAGTTAAACTAAATTCGTGGAGCGTAGTAACTCCTTCAGTTTACCTGTCAGTTAAATGATGAAAAGTGTACGCGATCATTCGATCTTAGGCTTTTTTTTTTTTATTTGATTGTTCCCCTTCCCGAAACCCCGAAATGAACGAAATACGATTGGCAAGTATTTGATGCATACCTTAATACACAGTGACTAAAATGTAGTATGTGTTTTTTCCGTGCCCAGCGAATGGTCGGAAGATAGTGCATGCTTTTAGATATCTTAGAGCTTGCGGTTTCATACTAGTGCCCAAGCCTTTGTGTGATTCTTTTTTAAAAAAAAGCAGAAGTTAGATTTTTTGCATTTAATGACAAAAAAAACAAAAATTTTAGCAAGATCTAATGATTAAATCTGAATAATGATTTTTAAAAACCATGTTCTGCCTCAGTTGCACATAAAATGGTCATATTCTAATCAAGAAGTAGTTAAGCTCTCTCAATCTTTTATTTTCTGCAACCTTCCTAAAGAAAAACATTCGTTATTCAAAAGAAATTATTCAAACAGTTTTTTGTTTTCTTTTCTTTCTTTTCCATTTGTGATCAAATTATGGTTAGTACTAACGGTAGCACATTGCATCCACTTCCTCGTTATTAGTATTTTCTTACCAGCATTAACAACATTCGTTATTTCGTAACTATCCAATTAATGCTTAATAGTTTTAAAATTTACCACAAAAGACTACATTAACTGTCTTGTAAGCGCCAATAAGAATATAATTAAATAAGTATACAACGCCTGGAAGGAAGAAATGTGCTGCTGTTTGTCTTTCTATAATCATCAACGAAGAAATGAAAAAGAAAAATCGGACTCTGGTTTGATTGACAATTCTGAATGCAATTTATACATTCTTGACGCACACAAACATGGTGACAAACAAACAATACTAGGAGCCAATAGTAATTTGCTAAAATTTTTTTTTTTTTTTTTTTTTTGCAGGAATAGAGTTCTTATAGTTTTCGTTTCTAAAAAAGAAAAAAAAAAAAAAAATGAAGAAAAAAAACAAGTCAAACAAAAAAACAACAACAACAAAAAACAAATAGGTTTTCAGTTGTTCATAGACTAAGACGGATTAGAACAACTCGAGTATTTTATTTCAGCAGCTAATTTGTTCTCGGCGATGTTTGCTCCATAAAATATAACGATTGCAACAGATATTTTCATTTGAACCCATTTTCTAATGCGTATAATGTTTTTAAAATTTGTGTGGCATAAGACTCTCGTCTCTTTCTCTTGCGCTTCTTGTCACCAGTTCCAGCGACTTTTCCGCCTTTCTTACCAGCGCGCTTCTCGCCTTTTTTTGCCACCTTTGGCGCTTGTTTTCCTCCGGCTTTTGGTGCGTCAGATCATTTCGACGAGCTTAGCAGTGAAAGTTTTTTCTTCTTTGTTTTCATTGCATTGCAACTGGATTTAATTTAAAGTAGATTTGTGGTTTCCAACTTGATAACTTTTCCGTTCTACGCACTTCTATTGGTTTTTAAAAGATTACGTCATTTGAGCATTGTTTATTTCTTTTTTACTATTGGTTAAAAAACTCTTTTCTGTTTAACAAAAAGCCGCACGAGATCTCTAGTCTGTCAGTCTGTTTTCAGTAGAAAACAAAATGTTAGCACGTGGAAAAGGAGGAAAAGCTAAGGCTAAGAGTGGCTTTCTTCAGTTTCCTATTGGTCGTGTCTAATCTCATCGGTTTAGGCGCACCATCTACTTAGCTGGAGTTTTTGAAAACCTCTCCGCCGAAAATCTTACAGCTAGCTGGTAATGCTGCACGCGATAACCAGAGAGCCAGGATCATTCCTCGTCGTTTGCAGCTAGCTGTTCGCAACGACGAAGAAGTTAAACAAGCTGTTGTTTGGTGTTACAATCGCGAGCAGCGGTGTGTTGCCAAACATTCAGGCTATGTTGCAATCGTTCCAAAACGGCAATCTAAACAATACCAAAGGCTAATTTCATAGCTACACACCTGTTCAAAGATTATTGTTAAGGCATTGGAAACTTACGCGAAGTTGATTTGTAGACTTGCTGCAACTTATCAAAACATGCAATAATAGCTGTTTTCAAGTCATAAACTACAAGTCAAAAAATATACCAGAATCCAATATGAAATATACAAAAATGGATGGAAATTGTTACTATTGTTGTTACTATCATTACTGTTAGTTTGTTATTGCCATTACTTATTTTTTATGATTATTACTATTGTTATTATCGTTATTATCATTGCTGTTGGTATTATTATTAGTCTGTTATTGCTATCATCATCTTTTATTACCATTATTACGATTGTTATTATTTTCAATCTTACTATTATTATCATATTTTTATTATTGCGACTATTTTTTTTTCTTTCAACAATTATTACCATTATTGTTTTTTTATTACAGCCATTCATTGAATGATTTCTGGTGTTGCAGCCGTTCGATCACGCTTACTGGTTGCGACTAGATTTTCATTGATTTTATAAGAAAAAAAACAAAACAACAACAAAGAACTTTTGAACGAAATAAAATGTGTTTACACTTTTAGGAGGCTTTGTTTACCTTCTCACTGACAAATCTTCACTCGAGGATATATACATAACATATAAATACACATAAAACATACCTTTTCTCAAATACTCGTTTACGTCCAGTAACTCATAGAGGGCTGAGTGAGGGTTTTTTTTTTTGCATCTTTAAAGGGGGCGAGCGCGAACGCAGGCCCCCACTACCAGAAATTGTACGGTCGAGTTACCGACGTTAGCGGTAATCGCAGGGGTCAGCCCAGGCGAAGTGCAATGCAAGAGCCTCACCCTGGAAGAAGCCCCATGTTGATCAGGTTTACTTCCCCGTCAGGTAAGTATGCCTTTCCCGTTGTGTGGGGAGCCTCGGACGTGCCCCAATCTTCGCAATTGTGGTTTTTTGATTGGACCCTAACCGCATCGTTCCGTTTTTTTTTTTTTCTCTTTTTAATGGGCCGCACTCAGCAGTAGTGCAACGCCGAGGCAACCCGCGGTCAGGGCGAGGTAAACCTACGATCCCTTGACCAAATGCCAAAAATCAGATTAATATATGAGCCGGACTATGCCGGCGTACCAGATATTAAACTGATAAGAACAGATACTACACTTGATCTTAGCCATTAGGCCGAGAAGCGATACTTTTTCAACGAATTTGTGTGCTGGCTCCCTCCCTTTGAACGAAAAAACTTGTGGGCATTTGAATAAGTCGATGGGTAACTGTAAGTTTGAACAATGAAAACATGGGCTCGTTGTATGAAACTAAAACTGCAACAATTTCATTCTAAAACATTTGGGTTTTTTAACCTTCTTTCAGAAATAACCCAACTAACCAAGATTTAAAAATAACACTGGGCAGCAGCAGATTCAAATGCATAATGCGATCAAAAGCCAAGTTGAACAATCCAAAATCAACTCAAAATACTAGCGCCCCGACAGATTTTTTCTGTCAAAAAACATTTGGAGAACCTCTGTATTTAAATGTTCTTTTCATCTGTTGTAACGATGGTACTTTAATCCATCACCAAAACAGCAGAGCTTAGGAAGATTTGTTTGTCATTAGCCTCAAATAGCAATTTCTCACAAACTAAAATCTAAAAAACAAAGTTGAAGTTTAGAAATTTGGACGGTGTAAACTAATTTAAGACTTTAAACTGAGTAGCAAGAAATATTTTTGAAATATTTCTGTTTACATATAAATTAAACAAAGCATTTTATTGGAAGAAATGAACTCCTTAAATGTTTACTGACAAAAAGGTAAAACAATTTAAAAAAGTGACCTAAAACACTCAAAACATCAAACAACAAATGGAAAAGGACAAACTTATGACCCTAAATTACAGTTGACAGCATCATGTTAGCAAAAGTAATGCATGCATACACACAAACGTGCATACATACTTCCATACATACAATTTTCCATACATACATACATACATACATACATACATACATACATACATACAAACAAACTTCCATACATACATACATACATACATACATACATACATGCATGCATGCATGCATGCATGCATTGATACATATATTCATGCATCCATGCGTCATGCCAATACCTTAGGACATTTAAACAGTGCGCTCTCAGTCCTGGACCACAGATAACCATGGGACTGATAGAGATAGCACCATACTGGAAGATTTAGCTAGCCTTCATCATAATCAGGTGGAATGTCAACAAATTGATTTCTATTCATGCTAATAGCCACAGAGCCATACAGAAAACTGCAGGGAACTTTGCAATCGAGCAATTGTAGATTGTCAGGCCAACTAATGAATTTATGGCAGAGATAACGAAGAAAATCATGAAAAGCCTTGCACATCATATCTCGATTTTTCACAAACTCACAGAGTGTGGTGAATGGAAGAATGCAAAGTTTTTTTAAAAAATTTTACATATTGCCCAACCTAAATCAAGCCTAAAAATGTATTTGCTTAAATTATAGAACCTCAGGATTGATGGAGAACAAAGTTAAAAATATTATCTAGCAGACTTGGGTCAATTTCAATTGTAAATGTAATTGAATTACGATTACTTGAAATTTTAATAGCAACTGAATTACAATGACTTGCACTTGTAATTCACTTACAAGTCATATTATTACAATTACTTGTGACTGTACCTTATAAAATACAATAACAATTACTTCATGAAAATACATTTAATTACAATTAAGTTACAGCCACAATTGAGCCAAGTCTGATGCTAACCTAACTTAACCCTTAACCAACCTTGCCCCAGAACCATATGTACACTCAAAATTCAGTACTTTCGACATTTTATTTTCAATGCTTAGACTTGCTACCTGAGGCTGGGTTAATTTTAACAGAAACTCTGTAAAACATTGAAAAGCCATGTTATGAAAAAGCCAAACAAAAGGTTTGATTCAAAGTGCATTGAACATGCCATTTTTTAAAAAAAAAATTGTCACGTATCTTTCATCAAACTAAAGGATTGTTTTAAAGAAGTGGACAGATTGTCCATTGAAAAGTATCCCTAATTGACCATTCATTTGTTGGCCTTGTGTCAGTTTAACTGTAAAAGAAATAAAGCTGTGAACAAACTAGAAGAAGAAATTCTCAGAAAGATGCTTCTTCTGTTTCACTCACCGATACGAGCGAGAAGAACTCCTCACTTTTCCTCGCTCACTGGGATGCTCTTGTGAGTAGCAGTAGTAGGAGTAGTAGCAGTGGTAGTGCAGATTTTAATATAGATATTTCAGGAACTCAAGACGGACTCTGAAAGTCTCTTGTGACTACCCCTAAAAATGCAAATTTATTTCTAAGCATTATTTTTTTTTTTAATCAGGAACTATTTTTAAGTATTTTTGAAGACTTGAGAGAGTAAAGTGTACAAAACAGTAGTGGCTAAACTGCTTCAAGTTTTAAAATATAAGGTAGAAAACATTGAAAATAAGTAGCGCAGTACTTTTTGTTACTTAAAGCATTCTTGATAAATGATAAAAACTTAAATGGAACTCCTCTAAACTCACTTGTCTTGGTTTTGTCTTAGATACTCTTTTCTTCCATTTTTTTTTTTTTTTTTTTTTTTAATTCGAAACAAACCAAACCAAAAGCACCTTTACGGCTCCTTGACGCTAGGCCGACACCAATAACTTTAGTAGGACTGCGCGTAACCACTACACCGTTGTTAAACTAAGATCGTAGTAACTAAGTAACTAAGTTAAACTAAATTCGTGGAGCGTAGTAACTCCTTCAGTTTACCTGTCAGTTAAATGATGAAAAGTGTACGCGATCATTCGATCTTAGGCTTTTTTTTTTTTATTTGATTGTTCCCCTTCCCGAAACCCCGAAATGAACGAAATACGATTGGCAAGTATTTGATGCATACCTTAATACACAGTGACTAAAATGTAGTATGTGTTTTTTCCGTGCCCAGCGAATGGTCGGAAGATAGTGCATGCTTTTAGATATCTTAGAGCTTGCGGTTTCATACTAGTGCCCAAGCCTTTGTGTGATTCTTTTTTAAAAAAAAGCAGAAGTTAGATTTTTTGCATTTAATGACAAAAAAAACAAAAATTTTAGCAAGATCTAATGATTAAATCTGAATAATGATTTTTAAAAACCATGTTCTGCCTCAGTTGCACATAAAATGGTCATATTCTAATCAAGAAGTAGTTAAGCTCTCTCAATCTTTTATTTTCTGCAACCTTCCTAAAGAAAAACATTCGTTATTCAAAAGAAATTATTCAAACAGTTTTTTGTTTTCTTTTCTTTCTTTTCCATTTGTGATCAAATTATGGTTAGTACTAACGGTAGCACATTGCATCCACTTCCTCGTTATTAGTATTTTCTTACCAGCATTAACAACATTCGTTATTTCGTAACTATCCAATTAATGCTTAATAGTTTTAAAATTTACCACAAAAGACTACATTAACTGTCTTGTAAGCGCCAATAAGAATATAATTAAATAAGTATACAACGCCTGGAAGGAAGAAATGTGCTGCTGTTTGTCTTTCTATAATCATCAACGAAGAAATGAAAAAGAAAAATCGGACTCTGGTTTGATTGACAATTCTGAATGCAATTTATACATTCTTGACGCACACAAACATGGTGACAAACAAACAATACTAGGAGCCAATAGTAATTTGCTAAAATTTTTTTTTTTTTTTTTTTTTTGCAGGAATAGAGTTCTTATAGTTTTCGTTTCTAAAAAAGAAAAAAAAAAAAAAAATGAAGAAAAAAAACAAGTCAAACAAAAAAACAACAACAACAAAAAACAAATAGGTTTTCAGTTGTTCATAGACTAAGACGGATTAGAACAACTCGAGTATTTTATTTCAGCAGCTAATTTGTTCTCGGCGATGTTTGCTCCATAAAATATAACGATTGCAACAGATATTTTCATTTGAACCCATTTTCTAATGCGTATAATGTTTTTAAAATTTGTGTGGCATAAGACTCTCGTCTCTTTCTCTTGCGCTTCTTGTCACCAGTTCCAGCGACTTTTCCGCCTTTCTTACCAGCGCGCTTCTCGCCTTTTTTTGCCACCTTTGGCGCTTGTTTTCCTCCGGCTTTTGGTGCGTCAGATCATTTCGACGAGCTTAGCAGTGAAAGTTTTTTCTTCTTTGTTTTCATTGCATTGCAACTGGATTTAATTTAAAGTAGATTTGTGGTTTCCAACTTGATAACTTTTCCGTTCTACGCACTTCTATTGGTTTTTAAAAGATTACGTCATTTGAGCATTGTTTATTTCTTTTTTACTATTGGTTAAAAAACTCTTTTCTGTTTAACAAAAAGCCGCACGAGATCTCTAGTCTGTCAGTCTGTTTTCAGTAGAAAACAAAATGTTAGCACGTGGAAAAGGAGGAAAAGCTAAGGCTAAGAGTGGCTTTCTTCAGTTTCCTATTGGTCGTGTCTAATCTCATCGGTTTAGGCGCACCATCTACTTAGCTGGAGTTTTTGAAAACCTCTCCGCCGAAAATCTTACAGCTAGCTGGTAATGCTGCACGCGATAACCAGAGAGCCAGGATCATTCCTCGTCGTTTGCAGCTAGCTGTTCGCAACGACGAAGAAGTTAAACAAGCTGTTGTTTGGTGTTACAATCGCGAGCAGCGGTGTGTTGCCAAACATTCAGGCTATGTTGCAATCGTTCCAAAACGGCAATCTAAACAATACCAAAGGCTAATTTCATAGCTACACACCTGTTCAAAGATTATTGTTAAGGCATTGGAAACTTACGCGAAGTTGATTTGTAGACTTGCTGCAACTTATCAAAACATGCAATAATAGCTGTTTTCAAGTCATAAACTACAAGTCAAAAAATATACCAGAATCCAATATGAAATATACAAAAATGGATGGAAATTGTTACTATTGTTGTTACTATCATTACTGTTAGTTTGTTATTGCCATTACTTATTTTTTATGATTATTACTATTGTTATTATCGTTATTATCATTGCTGTTGGTATTATTATTAGTCTGTTATTGCTATCATCATCTTTTATTACCATTATTACGATTGTTATTATTTTCAATCTTACTATTATTATCATATTTTTATTATTGCGACTATTTTTTTTTCTTTCAACAATTATTACCATTATTGTTTTTTTATTACAGCCATTCATTGAATGATTTCTGGTGTTGCAGCCGTTCGATCACGCTTACTGGTTGCGACTAGATTTTCATTGATTTTATAAGAAAAAAAACAAAACAACAACAAAGAACTTTTGAACGAAATAAAATGTGTTTACACTTTTAGGAGGCTTTGTTTACCTTCTCACTGACAAATCTTCACTCGAGGATATATACATAACATATAAATACACATAAAACATACCTTTTCTCAAATACTCGTTTACGTCCAGTAACTCATAGAGGGCTGAGTGAGGGTTTTTTTTTTTGCATCTTTAAAGGGGGCGAGCGCGAACGCAGGCCCCCACTACCAGAAATTGTACGGTCGAGTTACCGACGTTAGCGGTAATCGCAGGGGTCAGCCCAGGCGAAGTGCAATGCAAGAGCCTCACCCTGGAAGAAGCCCCATGTTGATCAGGTTTACTTCCCCGTCAGGTAAGTATGCCTTTCCCGTTGTGTGGGGAGCCTCGGACGTGCCCCAATCTTCGCAATTGTGGTTTTTTGATTGGACCCTAACCGCATCGTTCCGTTTTTTTTTTTTTCTCTTTTTAATGGGCCGCACTCAGCAGTAGTGCAACGCCGAGGCAACCCGCGGTCAGGGCGAGGTAAACCTACGATCCCTTGACCAAATGCCAAAAATCAGATTAATATATGAGCCGGACTATGCCGGCGTACCAGATATTAAACTGATAAGAACAGATACTACACTTGAGGTATTGGGTATTTATTGCCTCCTCCGGCAGATGCCTTGCAGAGGTGTCCGAAAAATGTTACAATGGATATTATTTACAAATAATGGTCCACTGCTCCATGACCGGACACGAATAGGACTTTACATGACTGAACAAGCGCAGGACTAAATCACGAAACAAAACACACGGACGCCGAGGTACGATGCCATATGGCTTAGGACATAAAAACATAAAAAATCGAAAAAGCGAAAAAACGGAAAAACGAGAGAGACGCTACAAACACTGAAATACGAAAAAACGAAAAAAAAAACGAAAAAAAAGAAAATTTTTTAATTCAATTAGTATCTGGGTATTTCTTTTAGCTCAGATAGATGTTTAAATTCGTGTCTAAATTTAGTTTGAGATCTGCATCCCAGATACTTCGAGACTCTATGAGAAAGTCGTCCAGTGTGTTATTTTGTTTCGCGAATTCTTTTTCTTCATAAATAATATTTTTTAGCCTGCACTGAAACTCTATGAGTAGTTTCAGTCTTGTAAAAGTCGAACGGTCATGGAACGACCTCATTCTATTACAATATATGGTATAAATCAACTCGTTTAAAATTCTTTTTCCAAGGTTAAAAATATTTACATTCTCTGCGTGTGAGAATAAGAAAAATTTAAAGGTGTTTTCGAAGGCAGGCTGCGGAGTATAGATTTTGTTTAGAATGGATATGGCGTATTTTATGAGGGGTTGAGCTTTTTCGCATGAGTATATCATGTGCGCTAATGTTTCCTTCGCTTTCATGCACTGTGGACACAGGTCATCCGGGGCATGTCCTCTTTTCTTAAAGATGGAGTTGGTAGGAATAGCGAAGTGTATTATTTTGTATTTTACCTCGTCAGCTTTGTTGTTGGTGGTGTTTTTGTGCACGTTTAAGAATAGTCGAGCCCATTCTTTTTGAGTTGTGCCTCTCATGCTGTCGGTAAAATAAAGGTTCCATTTGTGGTAGTGTGTTGGAACGCTGTGATGTTTCTTAGCGGATATAATACGATACACGTTTTTAGGCGTGAGCTCGCGGAAAGAGATGTCGGATGAGCCGTTGATCCTGAGATGCATTTTGGCTCTGCGGTGGTCGTAGTTTTGATGTTGGGTGTTTATTTTATCTCTCCACTGCTGAGGGATCGACATGATGACTTTGTTGAGATGTTTTTCGGTCAATCCAGTGAGCTCGCAGTTTAGAAAGCCAGGAACAAACACTTTTGCTACGTCCGCAATGAGATGGATGTTTCGCTGTTTAGAGAGTGGTGTTGTTTTAAGAGCGTTGTTGTGATGGCGTATGTGGGGGTTATGGTATATGGGCTGATTCAGAATTTCCTCGATGGTTAGGTTTGTGATGGCGCAGTTCTGATAGATGGTGGCCCAGTGCTTCGCCATTTGCCGGTAGTATGGTGGCAAAGTTTTGAGCGAAGTGTGCGAGTGGGCGGTGAGAAAGATGCGCTCACCCTGGGAGGCGTCTCTATATCTGTCAAAGATGAAAGTGGCTGTGTCTCTCCAAGCTCCATTGAGATCGTGGTTGAAGAACTTGGAGAGCCAGCTCACTTGGATGGAGACGAGTTTGTCGCGGATGTTTACGATGTTAAGTCCGCCTTTCTGAATGGGAAGTTTGGATACTAAGTTGTTGGTTTTTATGGAGGAGTTGTTCCATAGGAACTTCTCAATTTTGCTTTCGAGCAGCTTGATCTTACGCTTGCTTGGCAGCGGGATGGTGAACGCTAAGTGCCAAAGGTTGCTCAGTATGGTCTGGTTAATGGCTATGGCTTTGCCTTTGAAAGACAAATGGAGCTTCTTCCAGCGGAGTATTTTTTTGTCGAGTTGCTCGATGCACTCGTTCCACTGGGTGTTTCGAACGTGAGGCGAGTTGGTGAAGACCACTCCGAGGCTCTTAAGAGAGTGGCCGTCCCACGTGAAGTTTAGATAGTTAGGTTTGCTCTCGTTTCTATTGCGGCCGAGCCACAGACCTTGGCACTTTGGGATGTTGAGTTTAGCGCCTGTCGCTTTTTTGTTAAGTTTGAGAGCTTTGCCAAGCGCAGTGATGGATTTGTCGCCGGTAATGTAAAAGACGGTGTCATCGGCGTATTGCTGCAGCTTGGTTTCATGTCCATTTATGGTAATGCCTCTGATGTTATTATTCTGACGTACGTAGCAGGCGAATATCTCAGCCTGTATGACGTAGAGGATCATTGATAAAGGACAGCCTTGCCTGACTCCTCTTAGTATCTGAAACTTTTCAGACGTGAAGCCGTTTATTTTGAGGCGCGCGTTAATGTCGTAATAGATGGTTTTTATGATGTTAACGAACTTAGCGCTAAAGCCGAATTTGTCTAAACAGTCGAACAGAAAGTTTCTGTCCACTCTGTCGAACGCTTTCACCTGATCTATTGAGATGATAGACGCGTCGAGATGGCAATCATTTGCTATTTGAATGACATCCCTTGTGTAGGCTAGGTTGTGATAAATTGTCCTGTGCGGCACGCACGCGGTTTGGTCTTCGCTTAATATTGTTGCCAGCACAGGTTTTAGTCTATTTGCAATTATTTTAGTTAGGATCTTATAATCTGTATTCAGGAGGGAGATTGGTCGCCAATTAGAAATGTCGCACTTGTCGCCTTTTTTGTAGATGCAGGATATGAGCGCCTCTTTTTGCGAGGTCGTCATTTCGTTTTTGCTAACAACCTCGTTTAACATGGAAACGATGGCATCTCCCAAGACGTTGAAGTGGGTCTTGTAGAACTCGACGGTTAGGCCGTCGGGTCCAGGAGATTTGTTGTTAGTCATGCCTTGGAGGGCCGAATTGACTTCCTTTAGCGTGATGGGCTCGCTTAGCGCATGCTGTTGAAAGTCGCTTATCCTGTTCACCTCGACGCGATCTAAAAGACGCTTTTGGTGTATAGGGCTGTTTTTGCTCTCCTTGTACAAGTGTTTGTAAAACCTTTCAAATTCCTTAATAATTTCCTCGGTGGTTGATTTTTCAATTCCGTTCTTATCCTTAATGCGCGTGACGACTTGCTTAGCAATTTTCGTCTTCTCAAGCTGAAAAAAGAAGTTGTTGCATTTTTCGCCGAGAGTGCGCCATTTGATTTTAGCACGAACAGCTGCACCGTGCGCTCTATTCATTTCAAATTGCTCTAATTTTATTTTCAGTTCTGCGCTTAAGTTACGCATGTTGGTGTTGCAATGCGCTTTTTTAAGTGCGTTTCGCAGTTGCTTTTTTAGTTTAAATTCAGCAACGCGTTTGCTCTTCGCCTCAGATCTGCTAAAAGTTTGGGAAAGAGTTTTTAAGGCGTTTTTAAGTTCGTCCCACTCTTCTCGCTTGTTTGTGGAGTTTACCGTTTTTTCGTTAAAGTCGGTGATTAGTTTTACGACTTGTTCGTTGTATTGCGGGTTTTTGAGATGTTTTCTGTTCAGTATCCACACAGTCTTGCCGATGTCCAGTGAGTTTAAGCTTATGGTAACCTCGACTCCGTTCTGATGGTCAGAGAATGTCATCGGTTCGTGCTTAATGTCAGTGAACTGGCGTAGATGTTTGCTGGTGTAGATTCTGTCCAGTCTCGCATACGAAATGTTGTTGGTGGCTTTGTATGTAAACTCTTGTCCGTGGGGGTTAAAAACTCTCCAAAGGTCTTCTACATTTAAGAGGTTCAAGAGCTTTTTAAATTTTTCGCTCGAAGCGCATTTCTTACGCGTTAGTTGAGGGTGTCTGTCTAGTTCGTTTAAGACCATGTTAAAATCGCCCCCTAAAATTATCGCGTAGTTTTCAGCGTTTAGGTTTTTAAATTTCGCAGCGAGGCATTCCCAAAGGAGCTTTCGTGCGTTTTCTTGATCGCGCGATTGTCCGGACGTAGCGTACACATTAATTATTAAAAATTTCTGCGACTTAACTTCGATGATAATATAGTTAAAACGCCCGTGCGCATCCTCAAATTTTTCTATTAGCTGAAAGTTGATATTATTTCCCTGATGTAAAATTAGAGTGCCTCCTGAATGGTTGCGACCTGCGGAGAAAAATCCTGCGTGTTTCCATTTCGCTAGGAACTCCTTCGCCTGGTCGTTATTTAGATGCGTCTCTTGCAGTAAAATGAAGTCATGACGCATTTTCTGGAGTTTGTGGATCATTATTTTCTGCTTTTTAACATCAATAAGACCACAAACATTTGCTGAAAAAATACGTACTGACTCCATTCTTACAGAGTATTTTAAACAAATTTTGCTCTCGAAATCCAAAGTTTTTAAGGAACTTCGAATTCGATTTTGGAATGTGCGCATGGTATGATTGCGACATAGCACAGATGGTTCGTAATGAATAATTGATGAGAAAGCGTGGTGAGAATTTTCTAGTAGAACAGAAACGAGAAAATAAAAAGTAAGAGAAGTGAAAAAGATGGAGAAAAAGAAAAGAAGCGAAATAAACGGCCATTTAATGAAATATGAATTTGTGAATGTTTTGACGCTTTATGAGATGAGTGTGTGTGCTTAAAGATTTACAATCACGCAATTTTATAACCACAAAATAGCGAAGAAATAAACAAAGGTAAGTCTCCCAAAAAATAAAAAATAAAAGGAGGAAGTTTACCTTTGAACTTTCTTAATGTCTTTTTTCTGAGGCGTCGGTGGGGGCGCCATTCGTTTGGCAGTGGCTTTTTCGGTACGGGATTCGTTATCGTCCGTGACCTTTTTAATTGTTTTTACGTCCACAGTTTTCCACCCCTCTTCTCGTGTGTCTTTCTCTTCTTTTCTTCTGGAGCTACCTGCCTCGTTGATTTCAGCATCCAGGTCCATTAGTTTCTGAACCATTCTTTCCGTCTCGATGTTGGTGGTTTCAAGAGCGGTGATGCTTTGACTCTCTTCGTCAACGAGGACTCGGATTTCTTTCACGAACTTTTCTTGTTCTACCGTCTGCTTCATTTCGATTTCTTTCTCAGTTGGTTTCGCAGAAGGTTTTTTAGCGTTGCTAGCTTTTGCAACGGTGATCGCTTCAGGTGTAGTATTAGAAGTTTGAGGAGTTTGTTGAACACATCTTTGTTGTGGAGGATGTGAAGCACCACATTTTTCACAGAGAAAAGATTTCCCTGCAAAGTAGAGTGCGATTTTGACCCCTTCGATCTCAATGTGGTGTGGTATTTCATTGAGTTTTACCGATGGACGAATTCGGAAGAGTCGTCTCCCATCTTTCAGGATAGGGTTGAATCGGTAGCTGGTGTGTGTGATGGAGTACACTTCAGCTGCGAAGGGTTTAATTTGCTCTAGTATTTCATCGTCTTCAACTAGAGGGTCACACTTGATGGTAATAAGGAAGCCGATTTCGCTTCGGACTTTCGATGTGACTTTTCGGTTGCAGCCGGAGATGGTAAGTTCCGAGTCTGCAAGCAACTGGGCATCGGTTTTCGTACGGAGTTCAGCGATCCAATTTCCTCGGTTGGCGTAGGTGAGGCTGATCAGCTTATTCGGTCCGACAACTTTCGCAATCTTCTGTTCGAGTTCTTTCGCTCGCATTTCTTGATAACTTCGGTTGAAGTGTTCTTTCGGGTCCATGTGGATGTTGAGGTCGATGATTCGTTCCTGTCTTTCAGTCTTGCTTCCGACGGTTTTTGCGTAGGATGCCATGTTGCAGGAGAATAAAAGTAAAAAAAAAAAAAAGCAAAAAAAGTTTAAAAACAAAACGAAAAAAGTTCGTCAAAGTCTGTACTCTTGTTACGGAGCAGCCGATGACAAACGTCGATTTTCTTTAAGAGTGGCGAAGAAGCTTTGTAGAATAACTAAATAATCTATTGAGCTAAAAATTCACCAAAAGATACTACACTTGAGGTATTGTGTATTTATTGCCTCCTCCGGCAGATGCCTTGCAGAGGTGTCCGAAAAATGTTACAATGGATATTATTTACAAATAATGGTCCACTGCTCCATGACCGGACACGAATAGGACTTCACAAGACTGAACAAGCGCAGGACTAAATCACGAAACAAAACACACGGACGCCGAGGTACGATGCCATATGGCTTAGGACATAAAAACATAAAAAATCGAAAAAGCGAAAAAACGAAAAAACGAGAGAGACGCTACAAACACTGAAATACGAAAAAACGAAAAAAAAAACGAAAAAAAAAAAAAAAAAAAAAAAAAAAAAAAAAAAAAAAAGAAAAAGTTTTTTAATTCAATTAGTATCTGGGTATTTCTTTTAGCTCAGATAGATGTTTAAATTCGTGTCTAAATTTAGTTTGAGATCTGCATCCCAGATACTTTGAGACTCTATGAGAAAGTCGTCCAGTGTGTTATTTTGTTTCGCGAATTCTTTTTCTTCATAAATAATATTTTTTAGCCTGCACTGAAACTCTATGAGTAGTTTCAGTCTTGTAAAAGTCGAACGGTCATGGAACGACCTCATTCTATTACAATATATTGTATAAATCAACTCGTTTAAAATTCTTTTTCCAAGGTTAAAAATATTTACATTCTCTGCGTGTGAGAATAAGAAAAATTTAAAGGTGTTTTCGAAGGCAGGCTGCGGAGTATAGATTTTGTTTAGAATGGATATGGCGTATTTTATGAGGGGTTGAACTTTTTCGCATGAGTATATCATGTGCGCTAATGTTTCCTTCGCTTTCATGCACTGCGGACACAGGTCATCCGGGGCATGTCCTCTTTTCTTAAAGATGGAGTTGGTAGGTATAGCGAAGTGTATTATTTTGTATTTTACCTCGTCAGCTTTGTTGTTGGTGGTGTTTTTGTGCACGTTTAAGAATAGTCGAGCCCATTCTTTTTGAGTTGTGCCTCTCATGCTGTCGGTAAAATAAAGGTTCCATTTGTGGTAGTGTGTTGGAACGCTGTGATGTTTCTTAGCGGATATAATACGATACACGTTTTTAGGCGTGAGCTCGCGGAAAGAGATGTCGGATGAGCCGTTGATCCTGAGATGCATTTTGGCTCTGCGGTGGTCGTAGTTTTGATGTTGGGTGTTTATTTTATCTCTCCACTGCTGAGGGATCGACATGATGACTTTGTTGAGATGTTTTTCGGTCAATCCAGTGAGCTCGCAGTTTAGAAAGCCAGGAACAAACACTTTTGCTACGTCCGCAATGAGATGGATGTTTCGCTGTTTAGAGAGTGGTGTTGTTTTAAGAGCGTTGTTGTGATGGCGTATGTGGGGGTTATGGTATATGGGCTGATTCAGAATTTCCTCGATGGTTAGGTTTGTGATGGCGCAGTTCTGATAGATGGTGGCCCAGTGCTTCGCCATTTGCCGGTAGTATGGTGGCAAAGTTTTGAGCGAAGTGTGCGAGTGGGCGGTGAGAAAGATGCGCTCACCCTGGGAGGCGTCTCTATATCTGTCAAAGATGAAAGTGGCTGTGTCTCTCCAAGCTCCATTGAGATCGTGGTTGAAGAACTTGGAGAGCCAGCTCACTTGGATGGAGACGAGTTTGTCGCGGATGTTTACGATGTTAAGTCCGCCTTTCTGAATGGGAAGTTTGGATACTAAGTTGTTGGTTTTTATGGAGGAGTTGTTCCATAGGAACTTCTCAATTTTGCTTTCGAGCAGCTTGATCTTACGCTTGCTTGGCAGCGGGATGGTGAACGCTAAGTGCCAAAGGTTGCTCAGTATGGTCTGGTTAATGGCTATGGCTTTGCCTTTGAAAGACAAATGGAGCTTCTTCCAGCGGAGTATTTTTTTGTCGAGTTGCTCGATGCACTCGTTCCACTGGGTGTTTCGAACGTGAGGCGAGTTGGTGAAGACCACTCCGAGGCTCTTAAGAGAGTGGCCGTCCCACGTGAAGTTTAGATAGTTAGGTTTGCTCTCGTTTCTATTGCGGCCGAGCCACAGACCTTGGCACTTTGGGATGTTGAGTTTAGCGCCTGTCGCTTTTTTGTTAAGTTTGAGAGCTTTGCCAAGCGCAGTGATGGATTTGTCGCCGGTAATGTAAAAGACGGTGTCATCGGCGTATTGCTGCAGCTTGGTTTCATGTCCATTTATGGTAATGCCTCTGATGTTATTATTCTGACGTACGTAGCAGGCGAATATCTCAGCCTGTATGACGTAGAGGATCATTGATAAAGGACAGCCTTGCCTGACTCCTCTTAGTATCTGAAACTTTTCAGACGTGAAGCCGTTTATTTTGAGGCGCGCGTTAATGTCGTAATAGATGGTTTTTATGATGTTAACGAACTTAGCGCTAAAGCCGAATTTGTCTAAACAGTCGAACAGAAAGTTTCTGTCCACTCTGTCGAACGCTTTCACCTGATCTATTGAGATGATAGACGCGTCGAGATGGCAATCATTTGCTATTTGAATGACATCCCTTGTGTAGGCTAGGTTGTGATAAATTGTCCTGTGCGGCACGCACGCGGTTTGGTCTTCGCTTAATATTGTTGCCAGCACAGGTTTTAGCCTATTTGCAATTATTTTAGTTAGGATCTTATAATCTGTATTCAGGAGGGAGATTGGTCGCCAATTAGAAATGTCGCACTTGTCGCCTTTTTTGTAGATGCAGGATATGAGCGCCTCTTTTTGCGAGGTCGTCATTTCGTTTTTGCTAACAACCTCGTTTAACATGGAAACGATGGCATCTCCCAAGACGTTGAAGTGGGTCTTGTAGAACTCGACGGTTAGGCCGTCGGGTCCAGGAGATTTGTTGTTAGTCATGCCTTGGAGGGCCGAATTGACTTCCTTTAGCGTGATGGGCTCGCTTAGCGCATGCTGTTGAAAGTCGCTTATCCTGTTCACCTCGACGCGATCTAAAAGACGCTTTTGGTGTACAGGGCTGTTTTTGCTCTCCTTGTACAAGTGTTTGTAAAACCTTTCAAATTCCTTAATAATTTCCTCGGTGGTTGATTTTTCAATTCCGTTCTTATCCTTAATGCGCGTGACGACTTGCTTAGCAATTTTCGTCTTCTCAAGCTGAAAAAAGAAGTTGTTGCATTTTTCGCCGAGAGTGCGCCATTTGATTTTAGCACGAACAGCTGCACCGTGCGCTCTATTCATTTCAAATTGCTCTAATTTTATTTTCAGTTCTGCGCTTAAGTTACGCATGTTGGTGTTGCAATGCGCTTTTTTAAGTGCGTTTCGCAGTTGCTTTTTTAGTTTAAATTCAGCAACGCGTTTGCTCTTCGCCTCAGATCTGCTAAAAGTTTGGGAAAGAGTTTTTAAGGCGTTTTTAAGTTCGTCCCACTCTTCTCGCTTGTTTGTGGAGTTTACCGTTTTTTCGTTAAAGTCGGTGATTAGTTTTACGACTTGTTCGTTGTATTGCGGGTTTTTGAGATGTTTTCTGTTCAGTATCCACACAGTCTTGCCGATGTCCAGTGAGTTTAAGCTTATGGTAACCTCGACTCCGTTCTGATGGTCAGAGAATGTCATCGGTTCGTGCTTAATGTCAGTGAACTGGCGTAGATGTTTGCTGGTGTAGATTCTGTCCAGTCTCGCATACGAAATGTTGTTGGTGGCTTTGTATGTAAACTCTTGTCCGTGGGGGTTAAAAACTCTCCAAAGGTCTTCTACATTTAAGAGGTTCAAGAGCTTTTTAAATTTTTCGCTCGAAGCGCATTTCTTACGCGTCAGTTGAGGGTGTCTGTCTAGTTCGTTTAAGACCATGTTAAAATCGCCCCCTAAAATTATCGCGTAGTTTTCAGCGTTAAGATTTTTAAATTTCGCAACGAGACATTCCCAAAGGAGTTTTCGTGCGTTTTCTTGATCGCGCGATTGTCCGGACGTAGCGTACACATTAATTATTAAAAATTTCTGCGACTTAACTTCGATGATAATATAGTTAAAACGCCCGTGCGCATCCTCAAATTTTTCTTTTAGCTGAAAGTTGATATTATTTCCCTGATGTAAAATTAGAGTGCCTCCTGAATGGTTGCGACCTGCGGAGAAAAATCCTGCGTGTTTCCATTTCGCTAGGAACTCCTTCGCCTGGTCGTTATTTAGATGCGTCTCTTGCAGTAAAATGAAGTCATGACGCATTTTCTGGAGTTTGTGGATCATTATTTTCTGCTTTTTAACATCAATAAGACCACAAACATTTGCTGAAAAAATACGTACTGACTCCATTCTTACAGAGTATTTTAAACAAATTTTGCTCTCGAAATCCAAAGTTTTTAAGGAACTTCGAATTCGATTTTGGAATGTGCGCATGGTATGATTGCGACATAGCACAGATGGTTCGTAATGAATAATTGATGAGAAAGCGTGGTGAGAATTTTCTAGTAGAACAGAAACGAGAAAATAAAAAGTAAGAGAAGTGAAAAAGATGGAGAAAAAGAAAAGAAGCGAGATAAACGGCCATTTAATGAAATATGAATTTGTGAATGTTTTGACGCTTTATGAGATGAGTGTGTGTGCTTAAAGATTTACAATCACGCAATTTTATAACCACAAAATAGCGAAGAAATAAACAAAGGTAAGTCTCCCAAAAAATAAAAAATAAAAGGAGGAAGTTTACCTTTGAACTTTCTTAATGTCTTTTTTCTGAGGCGTCGGTGGGGGCGCCATTCGTTTGGCAGTGGCTTTTTCGGTACGGGATTCGTTATCGTCCGTGACCTTTTTAATTGTTTTTACGTCCACAGTTTTCCACCCCTCTTCTCGTGTGTCTTTCTCTTCTTTTCTTCTGGAGCTACCTGCCTCGTTGATTTCAGCATCCAGGTCCATTAGTTTCTGAACCATTCTTTCCGTCTCGATGTTGGTGGTTTCAAGAGCGGTGATGCTTTGACTCTCTTCGTCAACGAGGACTCGGATTTCTTTCACGAACTTTTCTTGTTCTACCGTCTGCTTCATTTCGATTTCTTTCTCAGTTGGTTTCGCAGAAGGTTTTTTAGCGTTGCTAGCTTTTGCAACGGTGATCGCTTCAGGTGTAGTATTAGAAGTTTGAGGAGTTTGTTGGACACATCTTTGTTGTGGAGGATGTGAAGCACCACATTTTTCACAGAGAAAAGATTTCCCTGCAAAGTAGAGTGCGATTTTGACCCCTTCGATCTCAATGTGGTGTGGTATTTCATTGAGTTTTACCGATGGACGAATTCGGAAGAGTCGTCTCCCATCTTTCAGGATAGGGTTGAATCGGTAGCTGGTGTGTGTGATGGAGTACACTTCAGCTGCGAAGGGTTTAATTTGCTCTAGTATTTCATCGTCTTCAACTAGAGGGTCACACTTGATGGTAATAAGGAAGCCGATTTCGCTTCGGACTTTCGATGTGACTTTTCGGTTGCAGCCGGAGATGGTAAGTTCCGAGTCTGCAAGCAACTGGGCATCGGTTTTCGTACGGAGTTCAGCGATCCAATTTCCTCGGTTGGCGTAGGTGAGGCTGATCAGCTTATTCGGTCCGACAACTTTCGCAATCTTCTGTTCGAGTTCTTTCGCTCGCATTTCTTGATAACTTCGGTTGAAGTGTTCTTTCGGGTCCATGTGGATGTTGAGGTCGATGATTCGTTCCTGTCTTTCAGTCTTGCTTCCGACGGTTTTTGCGTAGGATGCCATGTTGCAGGAGAATAAAAGTAAAAAAAAGCAAAAAAAGTTTAAAAACAAAACGAAAAAAGTTCGTCAAAGTCTGTACTCTTGTTACGGAGCAGCCGATGACAAACGTCGATTTTCTTTAAGAGTGGCGAAGAAGCTTTGTAGAATAACTAAATAATCTATTGAGCTAAAAATTCACCAAAAGATACTACACTTGATCTTAGCCATTAGGCCGAGAAGCGATACTTTTTCAACGAATTTGTGTGCTGGCTCCCTCCCTTTGAACGAAAAAACTTGTGGGCATTTGAATAAGTCGATGGGTAACTGTAAGTTTGAACAATGAAAACATGGGCTCGTTGTATGAAACTAAAACTGCAACAATTTCATTCTAAAACATTTGGGTTTTTTAACCTTCTTTCAGAAATAACCCAACTAACCAAGATTTAAAAATAACACTGGGCAGCAGCAGATTCAAATGCATAATGCGATCAAAAGCCAAGTTGAACAATCCAAAATCAACTCAAAATACTAGCGCCCCGACAGATTTTTTCTGTCAAAAAACATTTGGAGAACCTCTGTATTTAAATGTTCTTTTCATCTGTTGTAACGATGGTACTTTAATCCATCACCAAAACAGCAGAGCTTAGGAAGATTTGTTTGTCATTAGCCTCAAATAGCAATTTCTCACAAACTAAAATCTAAAAAACAAAGTTGAAGTTTAGAAATTTGGACGGTGTAAACTAATTTAAGACTTTAAACTGAGTAGCAAGAAATATTTTTGAAATATTTCTGTTTACATATAAATTAAACAAAGCATTTTATTGGAAGAAATGAACTCCTTAAATGTTTACTGACAAAAAGGTAAAACAATTTAAAAAAGTGACCTAAAACACTCAAAACATCAAACAACAAATGGAAAAGGACAAACTTATGACCCTAAATTACAGTTGACAGCATCATGTTAGCAAAAGTAATGCATGCATACACACAAACGTGCATACATACTTCCATACATACAATTTTCCATACATACATACATACATACATACAAACAAACTTCCATACATACATACATACATACATACATACATACATACATGCATGCATGCATGCATGCATGCATGCATTGATACATATATTCATGCATCCATGCGTCATGCCAATACCTTAGGACATTTAAACAGTGCGCTCTCAGTCCTGGACCACAGATAACCATGGGACTGATAGAGATAGCACCATACTGGAAGATTTAGCTAGCCTTCATCATAATCAGGTGGAATGTCAACAAATTGATTTCTATTCATGCTAATAGCCACAGAGCCATACAGAAAACTGCAGGGAACTTTGCAATCGAGCAATTGTAGATTGTCAGGCCAACTAATGAATTTATGGCAGAGATAACGAAGAAAATCATGAAAAGCCTTGCACATCATATCTCGATTTTTCACAAACTCACAGAGTGTGGTGAATGGAAGAATGCAAAGTTTTTTTAAAAAATTTTTAATATATTACATTTTTTACATATTGCCCAACCTAAATCAAGCCTAAAAATGTATTTGCTTAAATTATAGAACCTCAGGATTGATGGAGAACAAAGTTAAAAATATTATCTAGCAGACTTGGGTCAATTTCAATTGTAAATGTAATTGAATTACGATTACTTGAAATTTTAATAGCAACTGAATTACAATGACTTGCACTTGTAATTCACTTACAAGTCATATTATTACAATTACTTGTGACTGTACCTTATAAAATACAATAACAATTACTTCATGAAAATACATTTAATTACAATTAAGTTACAGCCACAATTGAGCCAAGTCTGATGCTAACCTAACTTAACCCTTAACCAACCTTGGCCCAGAACCATATGTACACTCAAAATTCAGTACTTTCGACATTTTATTTTCAATGCTTAGACTTGCTACCTGAGGCTGGGTTAATTTTAACAGAAACTCTGTAAAACATTGAAAAGCCATGTTATGAAAAAGCCAAACAAAAGGTTTGATTCAAAGTGCATTGAACATGCCATTTTTTAAAAAAAAAATTGTCACGTATCTTTCATCAAACTAAAGGATTGTTTTAAAGAAGTGGACAGATTGTCCATTGAAAAGTATCCCTAATTGACCATTCATTTGTTGGCCTTGTGTCAGTTTAACTGTAAAAGAAATAAAGCTGTGAACAAACTAGAAGAAGAAATTCTCAGAAAGATGCTTCTTCTGTTTCACTCACCGATACGAGCGAGAAGAACTCCTCACTTTTCCTCGCTCACTGGGATGCTCTTGTGAGTAGCAGTAGTAGGAGTAGTAGCAGTGGTAGTGCAGATTCTAATACAGATATTTCAGGAACTCAAGACGGACTCTGAAAGTCTCTTGTGACTACCCCTAAAAATGCAAATTTATTTCTAAGCATTATTTTTTTTTTTAATCAGGAACTATTTTTAAGTATTTTTGAAGACTTGAGAGAGTAAAGTGTACAAAACAGTAGTGGCTAAACTGCTTCAAGTTTTAAAATATAAGGTAGAAAACATTGAAAATAAGTAGCGCAGTACTTTTTGTTACTTAAAGCATTCTTGATAAATGATAAAAACTTAAATGGAACTCCTCTAAACTCACTTGTCTTGGTTTTGTCTTAGATACTCTTTTCTTCCATTTTTTTTTTTTTTTTTTTTTTTAATTCGAAACAAACCAAACCAAAAGCACCTTTACGGCTCCTTGACGCTAGGCCGACACCAATAACTTTAGTAGGACTGCGCGTAACCACTACACCGTTGTTAAACTAAGATCGTAGTAACTAAGTAACTAAGTTAAACTAAATTCGTGGAGCGTAGTAACTCCTTCAGTTTACCTGTCAGTTAAATGATGAAAAGTGTACGTGATCATTCGATCTTAGGCTTTTTTTTTTTTATTTCATTGTTCCCCTTCCCGAAACCCCGAAATGAACGAAATACGATTGGCAAGTATTTGATGCATACCTTAATACACAGTGACTAAAATGTAGTATGTGTTTTTTCCGTGCCCAGCGAATGGTCGGAAGATAGTGCATGCTTTTAGATATCTTAGAGCTTGCGGTTTCATACTAGTGCCCAAGCCTTTGTGTGATTCTTTTTTAAAAAAAAGCAGAAGTTAGATTTTTTGCATTTAATGACAAAAATTTTAGCAAGATCTAATGATTAAATCTGAATAATGATTTTTAAAAACCATGTTCTGCCTCAGTTGCACATAAAATGGTCATATTCTAATCAAGAAGTAGTTAAGCTCTCTCAATCTTTTATTTTCTGCAACCTTCCTAAAGAAAAACATTCGTTATTCAAAAGAAATTATTCAAACAGTTTTTTGTTTTCTTTTCTTTCTTTTCCATTTGTGATCAAATTATGGTTAGTACTAACGGTAGCACATTGCATCCACTTCCTCGTTATTAGTATTTTCTTACCAGCATTAACAACATTCGTTATTTCGTAACTATCCAATTAATGCTTAATAGTTTTAAAATTTACCACAAAAGACTACATTAACTGTCTTGTAAGCGCCAATAAGAATATAATTAAATAAGTATACAACGCCTGGAAGGAAGAAATGTGCTGCTGTTTGTCTTTCTATAATCATCAACGAAGAAATGAAAAAGAAAAATCGGACTCTGGTTTGATTGACAATTCTGAATGCAATTTATACATTCTTGACGCACACAAACATGGTGACAAACAAACAATACTAGGAGCCAATAGTAATTTGCTAAAATTTTTTTTTTTTTTTTTTTTTGCAGGAATAGAGTTCTTATAGTTTTCGTTTCTAAAAAAGAAAAAAAAAAAAAAAAATGAAGAAAAAAAACAAGTCAAACAAAAAAACAACAACAACAAAAAACAAATAGGTTTTCAGTTGTTCATAGACTAAGACGGATTAGAACAACTCGAGTATTTTATTTTAGCAGCTAATTTGTTCTCGGCGATGTTTGCTCCATAAAATATAACGATTGCAACAGATATTTTCATTTGAACCCATTTTCTAATGCGTATAATGTTTTTAAAATTTGTGTGGCATAAGACTCTCGTCTCTTTCTCTTGCGCTTCTTGTCACCAGTTCCAGCGACTTTTCCGCCTTTCTTACCAGCGCGCTTCTCGCCTTTTTTTGCCACCTTTGGCGCTTGTTTTCCTCCGGCTTTTGGTGCGTCAGATCATTTCGACGAGCTTAGCAGTGAAAGTTTTTTCTTCTTTGTTTTCATTGCATTGCAACTGGATTTAATTTAAAGTAGATTTGTGGTTTCCAACTTGATAACTTTTCCGTTCTACGCACTTCTATTGGTTTTTAAAAGATTACGTCATTTGAGCATTGTTTATTTCTTTTTTACTATTGGTTAAAAAACTCTTTTCTGTTTAACAAAAAGCCGCACGAGATCTCTAGTCTGTCAGTCTGTTTTCAGTAGAAAACAAAATGTTAGCACGTGGAAAAGGAGGAAAAGCTAAGGCTAAGAGTGGCTTTCTTCAGTTTCCTGTTGGTCGTGTCTAATCTCATCGGTTTAGGCGCACCATCTACTTAGCTGGAGTTTTTGAAAACCTCTCCGCCGAAAATCTTAGAGCTAGCTGGTAATGCTGCACGCGATAACCAGAGAGCCAGGATCATTCCTCGTCGTTTGCAGCTAGCTGTTCGCAACGACGAAGAAGTTAAACAAGCTGTTGTTTGGTGTTACAATCGCGAGCAGCGGTGTGTTGCCAAACATTCAGGCTATGTTGCAATCGTTCCAAAACGGCAATCTAAACAATACCAAAGGCTAACTTCATAGCTACACACCTGTTCAAAGATTATTGTTAAGGCATTGGAAACTTACGCGAAGTTGATTTGTAGACTTGCTGCAACTTATCAAAACATGCAATAATAGCTGTTTTCAAGTCATAAACTACAAGTCAAAAAATATACCAGAATCCAATATGAAATATACAAAAATGGATGGAAATTGTTACTATTGTTGTTACTATCATTACTGTTAGTTTGTTATTGCCATTACTTATTTTTTATGATTATTACTATTGTTATTATCGTTATTATCATTGCTGTTGGTATTATTATTAGTCTGTTATTGCTATCATCATCTTTTATTACCATTATTACGATTGTTATTATTTTCAATCTTACTATTATTATCAAATTTTTATTATTGCGACTATTTTTTTTTCTTTCAACAATTATTACCATTATTGTTTTTTTATTACAGCCATTCATTGAATGATTTCTGGTGTTGCAGCCGTTCGATCACGCTTACTGGTTGCGACTAGATTTTCATTGATTTTATAAGAAAAAAAACAAAACAACAACAAAGAACTTTTGAACGAAATAAAATGTGTTTACACTTTTAGGAGGCTTTGTTTACCTTCTCACTGACAAATCTTCACTCGAGGATATATACATAACATATAAATACACATAAAACATACCTTTTCTCAAATACTCGTTTACGTCCAGTAACTCATAGAGGGCTGAGTGAGGGTTTTTTTTTTTGCATCTTTAAAGGGGGCGAGCGCGAACGCAGGCCCCCACTACCAGAAATTGTACGGTCGAGTTACCGACGTTAGCGGTAATCGCAGGGGTCAGCCCAGGCGAAGTGCAATGCAAGAGCCTCACCCTGGAAGAAGCCCCATGTTGATCAGGTTTACTTCCCCGTCAGGTAAGTATGCCTTTCCCGTTGTGTGGGGAGCCTCGGACGTGCCCCAATCTTCGCAATTGTGGTTTTTTGATTGGACCCTAACCGCATCGTTCCGTTTTTTTTTTTTTCTCTTTTTAATGGGCCGCACTCAGCAGTAGTGCAACGCCGAGGCAACCCGCGGTCAGGGCGAGGTAAACCTACGATCCCTTGACCAAATGCCAAAAATCAGATTAATATATGAGCCGGACTATGCCGGCGTACCAGATATTAAACTGATAAGAACAGATACTACACTTGATCTTAGCCATTAGGCCGAGAAGCGATACTTTTTCAACGAATTTGTGTGCTGGCTCCCTCCCTTTGAACGAAAAAACTTGTGGGCATTTGAATAAGTCGATGGGTAACTGTAAGTTTGAACAATGAAAACATGGGCTCGTTGTATGAAACTAAAACTGCAACAATTTCATTCTAAAACATTTGGGTTTTTTAACCTTCTTTCAGAAATAACCCAACTAACCAAGATTTAAAAATAACACTGGGCAGCAGCAGATTCAAATGCATAATGCGATCAAAAGCCAAGTTGAACAATCCAAAATCAACTCAAAATACTAGCGCCCCGACAGATTTTTTCTGTCAAAAAACATTTGGAGAACCTCTGTATTTAAATGTTCTTTTCATCTGTTGTAACGATGGTACTTTAATCCATCACCAAAACAGCAGAGCTTAGGAAGATTTGTTTGTCATTAGCCTCAAATAGCAATTTCTCACAAACTAAAATCTAAAAAACAAAGTTGAAGTTTAGAAATTTGGACGGTGTAAACTAATTTAAGACTTTAAACTGAGTAGCAAGAAATATTTTTGAAATATTTCTGTTTACATATAAATTAAACAAAGCATTTTATTGGAAGAAATGAACTCCTTAAATGTTTACTGACAAAAAGGTAAAACAATTTAAAAAAGTGACCTAAAACACTCAAAACATCAAACAACAAATGGAAAAGGACAAACTTATGACCCTAAATTACAGTTGACAGCATCATGTTAGCAAAAGTAATGCATGCATACACACAAACGTGCATACATACTTCCATACATACAATTTTCCATACATACATACATACATACATACAAACAAACTTCCATACATACATACATACATACATACATACATACATACATGCATGCATGCATGCATGCATGCATGCATTGATACATATATTCATGCATCCATGCGTCATGCCAATACCTTAGGACATTTAAACAGTGCGCTCTCAGTCCTGGACCACAGATAACCATGGGACTGATAGAGATAGCACCATACTGGAAGATTTAGCTAGCCTTCATCATAATCAGGTGGAATGTCAACAAATTGATTTCTATTCATGCTAATAGCCACAGAGCCATACAGAAAACTGCAGGGAACTTTGCAATCGAGCAATTGTAGATTGTCAGGCCAACTAATGAATTTATGGCAGAGATAACGAAGAAAATCATGAAAAGCCTTGCACATCATATCTCGATTTTTCACAAACTCACAGAGTGTGGTGAATGGAAGAATGCAAAGTTTTTTTAAAAAATTTTACATATTGCCCAACCTAAATCAAGCCTAAAAATGTATTTGCTTAAATTATAGAACCTCAGGATTGATGGAGAACAAAGTTAAAAATATTATCTAGCAGACTTGGGTCAATTTCAATTGTAAATGTAATTGAATTACGATTACTTGAAATTTTAATAGCAACTGAATTACAATGACTTGCACTTGTAATTCACTTACAAGTCATATTATTACAATTACTTGTGACTGTACCTTATAAAATACAATAACAATTACTTCATGAAAATACATTTAATTACAATTAAGTTACAGCCACAATTGAGCCAAGTCTGATGCTAACCTAACTTAACCCTTAACCAACCTTGGCCCAGAACCATATGTACACTCAAAATTCAGTACTTTCGACATTTTATTTTCAATGCTTAGACTTGCTACCTGAGGCTGGGTTAATTTTAACAGAAACTCTGTAAAACATTGAAAAGCCATGTTATGAAAAAGCCAAACAAAAGGTTTGATTCAAAGTGCATTGAACATGCCATTTTTTAAAAAAAAAATTGTCACGTATCTTTCATCAAACTAAAGGATTGTTTTAAAGAAGTGGACAGATTGTCCATTGAAAAGTATCCCTAATTGACCATTCATTTGTTGGCCTTGTGTCAGTTTAACTGTAAAAGAAATAAAGCTGTGAACAAACTAGAAGAAGAAATTCTCAGAAAGATGCTTCTTCTGTTTCACTCACCGATACGAGCGAGAAGAACTCCTCACTTTTCCTCGCTCACTGGGATGCTCTTGTGAGTAGCAGTAGTAGGAGTAGTAGCAGTGGTAGTGCAGATTCTAATACAGATATTTCAGGAACTCAAGACGGACTCTGAAAGTCTCTTGTGACTACCCCTAAAAATGCAAATTTATTTCTAAGCATTATTTTTTTTTTTAATCAGGAACTATTTTTAAGTATTTTTGAAGACTTGAGAGAGTAAAGTGTACAAAACAGTAGTGGCTAAACTGCTTCAAGTTTTAAAATATAAGGTAGAAAACATTGAAAATAAGTAGCGCAGTACTTTTTGTTACTTAAAGCATTCTTGATAAATGATAAAAACTTAAATGGAACTCCTCTAAACTCACTTGTCTTGGTTTTGTCTTAGATACTCTTTTCTTCCATTTTTTTTTTTTTTTTTTTTTTTAATTCGAAACAAACCAAACCAAAAGCACCTTTACGGCTCCTTGACGCTAGGCCGACACCAATAACTTTAGTAGGACTGCGCGTAACCACTACACCGTTGTTAAACTAAGATCGTAGTAACTAAGTAACTAAGTTAAACTAAATTCGTGGAGCGTAGTAACTCCTTCAGTTTACCTGTCAGTTAAATGATGAAAAGTGTACGTGATCATTCGATCTTGGGCTTTTTTTTTTTTATTTCATTGTTCCCCTTCCCGAAACCCCGAAATGAACGAAATACGATTGGCAAGTATTTGATGCATACCTTAATACACAGTGACTAAAATGTAGTATGTGTTTTTTCCGTGCCCAGCGAATGGTCGGAAGATAGTGCATGCTTTTAGATATCTTAGAGCTTGCGGTTTCATACTAGTGCCCAAGCCTTTGTGTGATTCTTTTTTAAAAAAAAGCAGAAGTTAGATTTTTTGCATTTAATGACAAAAATTTTAGCAAGATCTAATGATTAAATCTGAATAATGATTTTTAAAAACCATGTTCTGCCTCAGTTGCACATAAAATGGTCATATTCTAATCAAGAAGTAGTTAAGCTCTCTCAATCTTTTATTTTCTGCAACCTTCCTAAAGAAAAACATTCGTTATTCAAAAGAAATTATTCAAACAGTTTTTTGTTTTCTTTTCTTTCTTTTCCATTTGTGATCAAATTATGGTTAGTACTAACGGTAGCACATTGCATCCACTTCCTCGTTATTAGTATTTTCTTACCAGCATTAACAACATTCGTTATTTCGTAACTATCCAATTAATGCTTAATAGTTTTAAAATTTACCACAAAAGACTACATTAACTGTCTTGTAAGCGCCAATAAGAATATAATTAAATAAGTATACAACGCCTGGAAGGAAGAAATGTGCTGCTGTTTGTCTTTCTATAATCATCAACGAAGAAATGAAAAAGAAAAATCGGACTCTGGTTTGATTGACAATTCTGAATGCAATTTATACATTCTTGACGCACACAAACATGGTGACAAACAAACAATACTAGGAGCCAATAGTAATTTGCTAAAATTTTTTTTTTTTTTTTTTTTTGCAGGAATAGAGTTCTTATAGTTTTCGTTTCTAAAAAAGAAAAAAAAAAAAAAAAATGAAGAAAAAAAACAAGTCAAACAAAAAAACAACAACAACAAAAAACAAATAGGTTTTCAGTTGTTCATAGACTAAGACGGATTAGAACAACTCGAGTATTTTATTTTAGCAGCTAATTTGTTCTCGGCGATGTTTGCTCCATAAAATATAACGATTGCAACAGATATTTTCATTTGAACCCATTTTCTAATGCGTATAATGTTTTTAAAATTTGTGTGGCATAAGACTCTCGTCTCTTTCTCTTGCGCTTCTTGTCACCAGTTCCAGCGACTTTTCCGCCTTTCTTACCAGCGCGCTTCTCGCCTTTTTTTGCCACCTTTGGCGCTTGTTTTCCTCCGGCTTTTGGTGCGTCAGATCATTTCGACGAGCTTAGCAGTGAAAGTTTTTTCTTCTTTGTTTTCATTGCATTGCAACTGGATTTAATTTAAAGTAGATTTGTGGTTTCCAACTTGATAACTTTTCCGTTCTACGCACTTCTATTGGTTTTTAAAAGATTACGTCATTTGAGCATTGTTTATTTCTTTTTTACTATTGGTTAAAAAACTCTTTTCTGTTTAACAAAAAGCCGCACGAGATCTCTAGTCTGTCAGTCTGTTTTCAGTAGAAAACAAAATGTTAGCACGTGGAAAAGGAGGAAAAGCTAAGGCTAAGAGTGGCTTTCTTCAGTTTCCTGTTGGTCGTGTCTAATCTCATCGGTTTAGGCGCACCATCTACTTAGCTGGAGTTTTTGAAAACCTCTCCGCCGAAAATCTTAGAGCTAGCTGGTAATGCTGCACGCGATAACCAGAGAGCCAGGATCATTCCTCGTCGTTTGCAGCTAGCTGTTCGCAACGACGAAGAAGTTAAACAAGCTGTTGTTTGGTGTTACAATCGCGAGCAGCGGTGTGTTGCCAAACATTCAGGCTATGTTGCAATCGTTCCAAAACGGCAATCTAAACAATACCAAAGGCTAACTTCATAGCTACACACCTGTTCAAAGATTATTGTTAAGGCATTGGAAACTTACGCGAAGTTGATTTGTAGACTTGCTGCAACTTATCAAAACATGCAATAATAGCTGTTTTCAAGTCATAAACTACAAGTCAAAAAATATACCAGAATCCAATATGAAATATACAAAAATGGATGGAAATTGTTACTATTGTTGTTACTATCATTACTGTTAGTTTGTTATTGCCATTACTTATTTTTTATGATTATTACTATTGTTATTATCGTTATTATCATTGCTGTTGGTATTATTATTAGTCTGTTATTGCTATCATCATCTTTTATTACCATTATTACGATTGTTATTATTTTCAATCTTACTATTATTATCAAATTTTTATTATTGCGACTATTTTTTTTTCTTTCAACAATTATTACCATTATTGTTTTTTTATTACAGCCATTCATTGAATGATTTCTGGTGTTGCAGCCGTTCGATCACGCTTACTGGTTGCGACTAGATTTTCATTGATTTTATAAGAAAAAAAACAAAACAACAACAAAGAACTTTTGAACGAAATAAAATGTGTTTACACTTTTAGGAGGCTTTGTTTACCTTCTCACTGACAAATCTTCACTCGAGGATATATACATAACATATAAATACACATAAAACATACCTTTTCTCAAATACTCGTTTACGTCCAGTAACTCATAGAGGGCTGAGTGAGGGTTTTTTTTTTTGCATCTTTAAAGGGGGCGAGCGCGAACGCAGGCCCCCACTACCAGAAATTGTACGGTCGAGTTACCGACGTTAGCGGTAATCGCAGGGGTCAGCCCAGGCGAAGTGCAATGCAAGAGCCTCACCCTGGAAGAAGCCCCATGTTGATCAGGTTTACTTCCCCGTCAGGTAAGTATGCCTTTCCCGTTGTGTGGGGAGCCTCGGACGTGCCCCAATCTTCGCAATTGTGGTTTTTTGATTGGACCCTAACCGCATCGTTCCGTTTTTTTTTTTTTCTCTTTTTAATGGGCCGCACTCAGCAGTAGTGCAACGCCGAGGCAACCCGCGGTCAGGGCGAGGTAAACCTACGATCCCTTGACCAAATGCCAAAAATCAGATTAATATATGAGCCGGACTATGCCGGCGTACCAGATATTAAACTGATAAGAACAGATACTACACTTGATCTTAGCCATTAGGCCGAGAAGCGATACTTTTTCAACGAATTTGTGTGCTGGCTCCCTCCCTTTGAACGAAAAAACTTGTGGGCATTTGAATAAGTCGATGGGTAACTGTAAGTTTGAACAATGAAAACATGGGCTCGTTGTATGAAACTAAAACTGCAACAATTTCATTCTAAAACATTTGGGTTTTTTAACCTTCTTTCAGAAATAACCCAACTAACCAAGATTTAAAAATAACACTGGGCAGCAGCAGATTCAAATGCATAATGCGATCAAAAGCCAAGTTGAACAATCCAAAATCAACTCAAAATACTAGCGCCCCGACAGATTTTTTCTGTCAAAAAACATTTGGAGAACCTCTGTATTTAAATGTTCTTTTCATCTGTTGTAACGATGGTACTTTAATCCATCACCAAAACAGCAGAGCTTAGGAAGATTTGTTTGTCATTAGCCTCAAATAGCAATTTCTCACAAACTAAAATCTAAAAAACAAAGTTGAAGTTTAGAAATTTGGACGGTGTAAACTAATTTAAGACTTTAAACTGAGTAGCAAGAAATATTTTTGAAATATTTCTGTTTACATATAAATTAAACAAAGCATTTTATTGGAAGAAATGAACTCCTTAAATGTTTACTGACAAAAAGGTAAAACAATTTAAAAAAGTGACCTAAAACACTCAAAACATCAAACAACAAATGGAAAAGGACAAACTTATGACCCTAAATTACAGTTGACAGCATCATGTTAGCAAAAGTAATGCATGCATACACACAAACGTGCATACATACTTCCATACATACAATTTTCCATACATACATACATACATACATACAAACAAACTTCCATACATACATACATACATACATACATACATACATACATGCATGCATGCATGCATGCATGCATGCATTGATACATATATTCATGCATCCATGCGTCATGCCAATACCTTAGGACATTTAAACAGTGCGCTCTCAGTCCTGGACCACAGATAACCATGGGACTGATAGAGATAGCACCATACTGGAAGATTTAGCTAGCCTTCATCATAATCAGGTGGAATGTCAACAAATTGATTTCTATTCATGCTAATAGCCACAGAGCCATACAGAAAACTGCAGGGAACTTTGCAATCGAGCAATTGTAGATTGTCAGGCCAACTAATGAATTTATGGCAGAGATAACGAAGAAAATCATGAAAAGCCTTGCACATCATATCTCGATTTTTCACAAACTCACAGAGTGTGGTGAATGGAAGAATGCAAAGTTTTTTTAAAAAATTTTACATATTGCCCAACCTAAATCAAGCCTAAAAATGTATTTGCTTAAATTATAGAACCTCAGGATTGATGGAGAACAAAGTTAAAAATATTATCTAGCAGACTTGGGTCAATTTCAATTGTAAATGTAATTGAATTACGATTACTTGAAATTTTAATAGCAACTGAATTACAATGACTTGCACTTGTAATTCACTTACAAGTCATATTATTACAATTACTTGTGACTGTACCTTATAAAATACAATAACAATTACTTCATGAAAATACATTTAATTACAATTAAGTTACAGCCACAATTGAGCCAAGTCTGATGCTAACCTAACTTAACCCTTAACCAACCTTGGCCCAGAACCATATGTACACTCAAAATTCAGTACTTTCGACATTTTATTTTCAATGCTTAGACTTGCTACCTGAGGCTGGGTTAATTTTAACAGAAACTCTGTAAAACATTGAAAAGCCATGTTATGAAAAAGCCAAACAAAAGGTTTGATTCAAAGTGCATTGAACATGCCATTTTTTAAAAAAAAAATTGTCACGTATCTTTCATCAAACTAAAGGATTGTTTTAAAGAAGTGGACAGATTGTCCATTGAAAAGTATCCCTAATTGACCATTCATTTGTTGGCCTTGTGTCAGTTTAACTGTAAAAGAAATAAAGCTGTGAACAAACTAGAAGAAGAAATTCTCAGAAAGATGCTTCTTCTGTTTCACTCACCGATACGAGCGAGAAGAACTCCTCACTTTTCCTCGCTCACTGGGATGCTCTTGTGAGTAGCAGTAGTAGGAGTAGTAGCAGTGGTAGTGCAGATTCTAATACAGATATTTCAGGAACTCAAGACGGACTCTGAAAGTCTCTTGTGACTACCCCTAAAAATGCAAATTTATTTCTAAGCATTATTTTTTTTTTTAATCAGGAACTATTTTTAAGTATTTTTGAAGACTTGAGAGAGTAAAGTGTACAAAACAGTAGTGGCTAAACTGCTTCAAGTTTTAAAATATAAGGTAGAAAACATTGAAAATAAGTAGCGCAGTACTTTTTGTTACTTAAAGCATTCTTGATAAATGATAAAAACTTAAATGGAACTCCTCTAAACTCACTTGTCTTGGTTTTGTCTTAGATACTCTTTTCTTCCATTTTTTTTTTTTTTTTTTTTTTTAATTCGAAACAAACCAAACCAAAAGCACCTTTACGGCTCCTTGACGCTAGGCCGACACCAATAACTTTAGTAGGACTGCGCGTAACCACTACACCGTTGTTAAACTAAGATCGTAGTAACTAAGTAACTAAGTTAAACTAAATTCGTGGAGCGTAGTAACTCCTTCAGTTTACCTGTCAGTTAAATGATGAAAAGTGTACGTGATCATTCGATCTTAGGCTTTTTTTTTTTTATTTCATTGTTCCCCTTCCCGAAACCCCGAAATGAACGAAATACGATTGGCAAGTATTTGATGCATTTTTTTTTTTTTTTTTTTTTTTTTTTTTTTTTTTTTTCTTGATATATTTACAATATATAATTATTTACATTTTTTACCGTTTTATATATACATAAATATTATTTACAATGTTATTTGTACAAAGTTTTTCTTTTTTTGATAATAAATATTTCCGTCTGGTGGAGGAGTGGAAATTTGTTTTTTTTTTTTTTTTTTTTTTTCTTTAGAAGGAAAATATAGAGAAAGAAAGGATTGGGAAAAGAGAGAAAAGTAGCAAAAAAAAAGGACATGGTGTTTGAGATGTTAAATAGTTTTTAGAGAATAGAAAGAGGTATAGATAAAGTAATATGATATGATTTCTCATATCATATTGGTTTAAGTTAGATTTGGTATAAGATCATAGGATCAAAAGGATTTATTAAAGAGATTTTATGAACGGCGTTTATGTTTTAAATTTTACCGTTTGAGAGATTTTAAATGTTGATTTTAAATTTTCCATCTTTAAGGGAACATAGAATGTCCATATGACAGAAAAGATCACAAAAGATGTTTAAGGTGTTTCTTTCTGCGTGATGGTCATACTTTCTCTTTATTAATTCTTTAATTTTATTAACGATTTTTCGGATAATATTTTGTGAATCTACTTTTCCTTTTCTTAGCACCGCGTGGCAGCGTCCGCTCCATATCTCACCCATTATGATCTGAGTGAGCGTCAGAAGCAAACGCGACACCGGGTGCTTCTCCGACAAATGCGCAATGTCGAGAAGAAAAACAGAATTTGCCGGTTTTATTATTCTGCTCGGCACGAAGGATTTGTAAATGTGTTTGAAATATTCCCAAATTTCAACCGAGGGAGGACAAAGGGTGAAGATGTGAATCGCGTCTTCTACGCGCCCGCATGTTGTACAGTTTTTGTTTTTGAATGATTTTTGTCGTGAGTTTCTCGTTAGTAAAGTCGCTGTCGGTAGACTGTTGTGTAAGAATCTGTAAAGTATGTTTTGGGTCGTTCCGTGTGCATGCGAAGTAAAGTTCCTTTTCCAAATTAATGTAAAGGGCAGTTTTGTTTTCGTCACTCCAGTCCAGTAGCGTTCTGCAGTCACAACCGTCTTTTTGTTTTTTGTTATTTGTGTGTATATGGATTTGCATGTTTTGTTAGTTATGTCAAATATGAATGGGTGTTCGGTCAAGTATTGTACTGTTGTTTTGTAGTATTGTGGCGTTTTGTCGTCCCAGTGTTTTGGAAAGTCGTTTTGTCTGAGAAAGGTCCAGTCTGGGTGTTTGTGTGTGAATTTTGTCAAAGAGCTCGCCAACCAGTATTTATAGAGATGATGGCAGTCATGTGTGTCTCCAGCGCATCTCTGTCTCAGTTGAAACAGAGTTTTTAGGTGTAGCGCGAGACATTGGTCTTTTGGTGAGAGTATACCAAGACCTCCGTTTTTGGTAGGGAGGAAAAGAGTGCTTCTTTTAACAGGGTTGTAATTTTGTTTTTGCCAAAGGTTGTCAAAGATGGTGGCGTGTAGGCGTGTCTCAACCCATTTAGGCATGGGGAGTGTGTTTGCCAAAAACCATACCTTCGACAGACCCAAAGCATTATAAAGCAAGGCTTTTCCTCTCAATGATACCAGGCGGAGTCTCAGAAAGTGTAAAGTTTTTTCAACCTTGTTTAGTGTTGTTGTCCAGTTTGAGTTTATGGTTTGCGATAGTTTTGCATGAAAGGTGACTCCCAGAATTTTCATTCCGTTCCCGTTCGTCCAAGCTATGTCTTTTAGACTAGCGTCGGAACCGGGTTCGAAACCGCCCAGAGCCAAACCTCTCGTTTTAGAAGCGTTTATAATAGAACCGCTGGCTTTTTGAAAGATACTTACCTTCCGGAAGAAATTTTGAACAGACTTGCCGTTTCTGGCGAAAAGAAGAGAGTCGTCGGCATACTGCTGGATTTTTAAAGGTTTTGATGTGCCAGGCAAAGGGTAGCCCTCGATGCCGTCATCCGCTCTGACCAGCAGAGCTAGCGTTTCCGCGACGAAAACGTATAACAGCAGCGACAGCGGATCGCCCTGCCTGACACCGCGCTCTGTATGGAAGAAAGGTGATAAGAATCCGCCATTGATGATAGATGCTGAGACGTTAGAGTATAGAGTGGTTATGAACGAGATGAAGTTCTTGCCTAAATTGTATTTTTCTAGAATTTTGATAAGAAAGGAGCGATCGACTTTGTCAAAAGCCTTTTCTTGGTCGATGGACAAGATGAAGCATGGAGTTTGTTTGAGCTCAGCGTATTCTATTAAATCCCGGACTAGGTGTAAGTTTGAAAAGATGTTTCTTCCCGGGATGCCGCACGTTTGGTTTGGCTCTATGATTTTTCCCATCACTTTTGACAGCCTTAGCGCGAGAGCTTTTGTTATTATCTTATAGTCCGCGCCTAGGAGGGAAATGGGGCGCCAGTTTTTCTGGTCTGTTAAGTCACCTTGTTTTGGAATGAGCGATATGATGGATTTTCTCATGGATGGTGTGGTTTGTTTTTCTGTGAATAAAATCTGGTTGGCGAGCTCTTCGAAATCGTCTTCCAGATCCTGCCAGAAGGTTTTATAGAACTCGGCCGGAAGACCGTCATAGCCTGGTGACTTTCCGTTTTCAAACCTGTTCAGCGCCGCCTTTAGCTCTTGTTTTGTTAGGCGCTCGTTGAGTAGTTGGTTCTCCTCAGCGCTTAGAGCGTTCTTGATATGGGCCAGAACGTAGTTTTGACTGTTTTCACAGAGTTCTGTTTTCGTGAACAGGTTTTGATAATAGGTTTTGAGGGAGTGTAGAATTTCACCAGGCTCACTTGTCAATGATCCGTCGCTTTTCCGTATTTCGGATATGGTCTTACGTTTTTGCTGCGACTTCTCAAGATTGACAAGGAAATTTGACGGCCTTTCGCCCTCTTCTAGCAGTTTCTGTTTTGTGCGCACGCTTACGCCAGGGAACTGCAAATCAAAAAGTTTTTCTCGCGTGTCGCTGATATCATCCGCGTTCGCCAAAATATTTTTTTCTAGGTGGTGAAGGTGATGTTGAAGGCGCCTGATTTCGCGTATTTTGGTTTGGCCTGCTTGCGCTGCGTTCTTTTGCAGTTCCGCCGCAATAAGCGCTTTGAAATCATCCCACCAACTCAGAGTGGAAGAGTAGGATGATTTCTTTGCGCGCAGGTCGCGAATTAGAGTTTTGATGTTTTGTTTGACTTCCTCGATTTCAATAAGGGAACAATTTAGCTTCCAGTACCCTGGTCCTCTCCTTACCGATTTAAAATGGAGCGTGGTTGTCATGAAGTCGTGATCGGAGAAAGTGTTTGTCAATATGTCTGTGCGCGTCGCTCTTGTCGCGTCGTCATGTCGGCAGTAAATTCTGTCCAGTCTGCATTTGACGTTATTGTTTGTCCAAGTGTAAGCCCGTTTGTCCTTGTGTTTCGCGCGCCATACGTCTGTTAGTTTGTAGCGGTTTTTGAAGTTGTCTAGTTGTACTGTTCCGGTGGTGTGATAGTTTGCATAGTTTGAGTCTTGTGTGTCTAGCGTAACGTTTTCCACCATATTAAAGTCGCCTGCTAATATGATGGGGAGTCCTGTGTTTTGTGAATAGTCATGCAGTCCGTCAAAAAAATCGTAACGGTCGCTTGGGATGTTCGGTGCGTATACGTTGATGATATGCATGTCGTGTTTTTCAAAGCAAATTATGGCGCTTAATATTCTACCATGGTTATCCCTTTTTAGTTCGTTTAGTTCAATATTTGGCTTGCAGAGGATAGCCACCCCACAACTCGAGCTGCTGGGACCCGAGTTCCAGATGGACGCACCCGACCATTCGTCACTCCACTGTTTTGCTGTGGTGGGTCCGGAGCCCGTTTCCTGAAGGAGGATAAGATCATAGGAGGAATTTTGGAGAAACCCGAAAAATTTGGTGCGTTTTGTCGGGTTGTTCAACCCGCGTATGTTGCATGTTAAAATATTAAGCGCCATGGAGGAGAGGACCAGTTTGCGTTTTTCGCTAGTTCGCTTAAGTACTTTTGGCAAATAACAAAATTGATGTAAAATGAAGAAAAGTTTATATGACATTTTAAACAAAATTTTAGAATATTACTCATTTTTTGGAAAGGCATAACTAAAGCTGATAAAAAATACTTAGAAGAGAAGAAAGGATATAGCAGATTAAGATCATGAGTTAAAAAAAATAGTAAAAGGAGGAGAAAAAGAAAAGGACTCACTGAGTTTCTTCCACACATCTTGAAGTGGTGATATCCTCTTCGTCAAAACTCAGGTCAGCATCTTCTTCGACATTTTGATCTGCAACGCTGGTTTTGTTTTTAAAGTCTGCAATTTTGGATTCGTCCTCAATATTAAAATCAATTTCACTGTCACTTACTGCAGGTAGAGTTGTATTTCTTTGAATAGATTTCTTTGGGTTCGTCTTTTCCCTTCTTCCTCTCTGCCTCTTTCGAGTGAAGGAAGGTCGGAAATCACTGGTTTCAGCATTTTCGGATTCCGCCTCTGCAGGGGGAGGAATGACTGGAACTTCGGCTTCCACCCGTTTTGTTGGAACTTGTTGAATTTCGAGAGTTGGTGGGGTGGAAACTTTTGTATCATTTGTCTTTTCAATGTATTCCAATGTTGTTTTCATTTCTGGTTGACCTCTGTGTTTATATCGCAAGGTCAGACCGTCCACGTTCTCATATCTGGGCAAGGGGTTTATGTTTGGATTATTCCAATTTGATATAATTATTATGACATTTCCGGTGCATATTTCCTCGCCCTCCACCTTTACTTTTTGATAGTAAAAGGAGTCGACATTTCCTCTTCCTTTTGCGAGGTGAGTTGCTAAAGCAGACAAAGCGCTCGTGCAGCCGTTCCTAAGGATTCCAATTGGTATGTTTTGTACCAATACATGGACCTTAGGGATGTATTTCTGCTTGAATTTAAGAGAAACTCCTTTGATGACAATTTCACTTGTAAGAAAATATGTAAGATCATTACTACAGTGTAGGGCAAACTCAAATTGGCGGTGTGAGAAGTGCCTTGTAATACCCCACACAGAAGAGAGAAGGTTTTTGGCTTTTAAAGCTATGATAAAGTCTTGGATGTTGCAGTTAAGGTCTCCATAGCAACAAACAAGAACTGATGCATTTTCGTTGTACGAAGTTCTTGTGTTGAAAACACCAAGATTAACCTTGTTTAGTTTGGGTTGAGAAGAAACAGCGTTTGAACCAACAGCACTTGCGTAGCTGATGGGAGGTTTGATAAGAGTCTTTTCGATATCAACTTCCATACTTGCAGAAGCCATAAAGTAAATATAGCCAACCAAATAAGTAAGCCAAAAACTAAATATCCACACGCCAAGTAACAAAGTAAGCCAGATAGTTATAAAAATAACTGTTTTTACTATTCACTATAATTCTCGATGCAATACCTTAATACACAGTGACTAAAATGTAGTATGTGTTTTTTCCGTGCCCAGCGAATGGTCGGAAGATAGTGCATGCTTTTAGATATCTTAGAGCTTGCGGTTTCATACTAGTGCCCAAGCCTTTGTGTGATTCTTTTTTAAAAAAAAGCAGAAGTTAGATTTTTTGCATTTAATGACAAAAATTTTAGCAAGATCTAATGATTAAATCTGAATAATGATTTTTAAAAACCATGTTCTGCCTCAGTTGCACATAAAATGGTCATATTCTAATCAAGAAGTAGTTAAGCTCTCTCAATCTTTTATTTTCTGCAACCTTCCTAAAGAAAAACATTCGTTATTCAAAAGAAATTATTCAAACAGTTTTTTGTTTTCTTTTCTTTCTTTTCCATTTGTGATCAAATTATGGTTAGTACTAACGGTAGCACATTGCATCCACTTCCTCGTTATTAGTATTTTCTTACCAGCATTAACAACATTCGTTATTTCGTAACTATCCAATTAATGCTTAATAGTTTTAAAATTTACCACAAAAGACTACATTAACTGTCTTGTAAGCGCCAATAAGAATATAATTAAATAAGTATACAACGCCTGGAAGGAAGAAATGTGCTGCTGTTTGTCTTTCTATAATCATCAACGAAGAAATGAAAAAGAAAAATCGGACTCTGGTTTGATTGACAATTCTGAATGCAATTTATACATTCTTGACGCACACAAACATGGTGACAAACAAACAATACTAGGAGCCAATAGTAATTTGCTAAAATTTTTTTTTTTTTTTTTTTTTGCAGGAATAGAGTTCTTATAGTTTTCGTTTCTAAAAAAGAAAAAAAAAAAAAAAAATGAAGAAAAAAAACAAGTCAAACAAAAAAACAACAACAACAAAAAACAAATAGGTTTTCAGTTGTTCATAGACTAAGACGGATTAGAACAACTCGAGTATTTTATTTTAGCAGCTAATTTGTTCTCGGCGATGTTTGCTCCATAAAATATAACGATTGCAACAGATATTTTCATTTGAACCCATTTTCTAATGCGTATAATGTTTTTAAAATTTGTGTGGCATAAGACTCTCGTCTCTTTCTCTTGCGCTTCTTGTCACCAGTTCCAGCGACTTTTCCGCCTTTCTTACCAGCGCGCTTCTCGCCTTTTTTTGCCACCTTTGGCGCTTGTTTTCCTCCGGCTTTTGGTGCGTCAGATCATTTCGACGAGCTTAGCAGTGAAAGTTTTTTCTTCTTTGTTTTCATTGCATTGCAACTGGATTTAATTTAAAGTAGATTTGTGGTTTCCAACTTGATAACTTTTCCGTTCTACGCACTTCTATTGGTTTTTAAAAGATTACGTCATTTGAGCATTGTTTATTTCTTTTTTACTATTGGTTAAAAAACTCTTTTCTGTTTAACAAAAAGCCGCACGAGATCTCTAGTCTGTCAGTCTGTTTTCAGTAGAAAACAAAATGTTAGCACGTGGAAAAGGAGGAAAAGCTAAGGCTAAGAGTGGCTTTCTTCAGTTTCCTGTTGGTCGTGTCTAATCTCATCGGTTTAGGCGCACCATCTACTTAGCTGGAGTTTTTGAAAACCTCTCCGCCGAAAATCTTAGAGCTAGCTGGTAATGCTGCACGCGATAACCAGAGAGCCAGGATCATTCCTCGTCGTTTGCAGCTAGCTGTTCGCAACGACGAAGAAGTTAAACAAGCTGTTGTTTGGTGTTACAATCGCGAGCAGCGGTGTGTTGCCAAACATTCAGGCTATGTTGCAATCGTTCCAAAACGGCAATCTAAACAATACCAAAGGCTAACTTCATAGCTACACACCTGTTCAAAGATTATTGTTAAGGCATTGGAAACTTACGCGAAGTTGATTTGTAGACTTGCTGCAACTTATCAAAACATGCAATAATAGCTGTTTTCAAGTCATAAACTACAAGTCAAAAAATATACCAGAATCCAATATGAAATATACAAAAATGGATGGAAATTGTTACTATTGTTGTTACTATCATTACTGTTAGTTTGTTATTGCCATTACTTATTTTTTATGATTATTACTATTGTTATTATCGTTATTATCATTGCTGTTGGTATTATTATTAGTCTGTTATTGCTATCATCATCTTTTATTACCATTATTACGATTGTTATTATTTTCAATCTTACTATTATTATCAAATTTTTATTATTGCGACTATTTTTTTTTCTTTCAACAATTATTACCATTATTGTTTTTTTATTACAGCCATTCATTGAATGATTTCTGGTGTTGCAGCCGTTCGATCACGCTTACTGGTTGCGACTAGATTTTCATTGATTTTATAAGAAAAAAAACAAAACAACAACAAAGAACTTTTGAACGAAATAAAATGTGTTTACACTTTTAGGAGGCTTTGTTTACCTTCTCACTGACAAATCTTCACTCGAGGATATATACATAACATATAAATACACATAAAACATACCTTTTCTCAAATACTCGTTTACGTCCAGTAACTCATAGAGGGCTGAGTGAGGGTTTTTTTTTTTGCATCTTTAAAGGGGGCGAGCGCGAACGCAGGCCCCCACTACCAGAAATTGTACGGTCGAGTTACCGACGTTAGCGGTAATCGCAGGGGTCAGCCCAGGCGAAGTGCAATGCAAGAGCCTCACCCTGGAAGAAGCCCCATGTTGATCAGGTTTACTTCCCCGTCAGGTAAGTATGCCTTTCCCGTTGTGTGGGGAGCCTCGGACGTGCCCCAATCTTCGCAATTGTGGTTTTTTGATTGGACCCTAACCGCATCGTTCCGTTTTTTTTTTTTTCTCTTTTTAATGGGCCGCACTCAGCAGTAGTGCAACGCCGAGGCAACCCGCGGTCAGGGCGAGGTAAACCTACGATCCCTTGACCAAATGCCAAAAATCAGATTAATATATGAGCCGGACTATGCCGGCGTACCAGATATTAAACTGATAAGAACAGATACTACACTTGATCTTAGCCATTAGGCCGAGAAGCGATACTTTTTCAACGAATTTGTGTGCTGGCTCCCTCCCTTTGAACGAAAAAACTTGTGGGCATTTGAATAAGTCGATGGGTAACTGTAAGTTTGAACAATGAAAACATGGGCTCGTTGTATGAAACTAAAACTGCAACAATTTCATTCTAAAACATTTGGGTTTTTTAACCTTCTTTCAGAAATAACCCAACTAACCAAGATTTAAAAATAACACTGGGCAGCAGCAGATTCAAATGCATAATGCGATCAAAAGCCAAGTTGAACAATCCAAAATCAACTCAAAATACTAGCGCCCCGACAGATTTTTTCTGTCAAAAAACATTTGGAGAACCTCTGTATTTAAATGTTCTTTTCATCTGTTGTAACGATGGTACTTTAATCCATCACCAAAACAGCAGAGCTTAGGAAGATTTGTTTGTCATTAGCCTCAAATAGCAATTTCTCACAAACTAAAATCTAAAAAACAAAGTTGAAGTTTAGAAATTTGGACGGTGTAAACTAATTTAAGACTTTAAACTGAGTAGCAAGAAATATTTTTGAAATATTTCTGTTTACATATAAATTAAACAAAGCATTTTATTGGAAGAAATGAACTCCTTAAATGTTTACTGACAAAAAGGTAAAACAATTTAAAAAAGTGACCTAAAACACTCAAAACATCAAACAACAAATGGAAAAGGACAAACTTATGACCCTAAATTACAGTTGACAGCATCATGTTAGCAAAAGTAATGCATGCATACACACAAACGTGCATACATACTTCCATACATACAATTTTCCATACATACATACATACATACATACAAACAAACTTCCATACATACATACATACATACATACATACATACATACATGCATGCATGCATGCATGCATGCATGCATTGATACATATATTCATGCATCCATGCGTCATGCCAATACCTTAGGACATTTAAACAGTGCGCTCTCAGTCCTGGACCACAGATAACCATGGGACTGATAGAGATAGCACCATACTGGAAGATTTAGCTAGCCTTCATCATAATCAGGTGGAATGTCAACAAATTGATTTCTATTCATGCTAATAGCCACAGAGCCATACAGAAAACTGCAGGGAACTTTGCAATCGAGCAATTGTAGATTGTCAGGCCAACTAATGAATTTATGGCAGAGATAACGAAGAAAATCATGAAAAGCCTTGCACATCATATCTCGATTTTTCACAAACTCACAGAGTGTGGTGAATGGAAGAATGCAAAGTTTTTTTAAAAAATTTTACATATTGCCCAACCTAAATCAAGCCTAAAAATGTATTTGCTTAAATTATAGAACCTCAGGATTGATGGAGAACAAAGTTAAAAATATTATCTAGCAGACTTGGGTCAATTTCAATTGTAAATGTAATTGAATTACGATTACTTGAAATTTTAATAGCAACTGAATTACAATGACTTGCACTTGTAATTCACTTACAAGTCATATTATTACAATTACTTGTGACTGTACCTTATAAAATACAATAACAATTACTTCATGAAAATACATTTAATTACAATTAAGTTACAGCCACAATTGAGCCAAGTCTGATGCTAACCTAACTTAACCCTTAACCAACCTTGGCCCAGAACCATATGTACACTCAAAATTCAGTACTTTCGACATTTTATTTTCAATGCTTAGACTTGCTACCTGAGGCTGGGTTAATTTTAACAGAAACTCTGTAAAACATTGAAAAGCCATGTTATGAAAAAGCCAAACAAAAGGTTTGATTCAAAGTGCATTGAACATGCCATTTTTTAAAAAAAAAATTGTCACGTATCTTTCATCAAACTAAAGGATTGTTTTAAAGAAGTGGACAGATTGTCCATTGAAAAGTATCCCTAATTGACCATTCATTTGTTGGCCTTGTGTCAGTTTAACTGTAAAAGAAATAAAGCTGTGAACAAACTAGAAGAAGAAATTCTCAGAAAGATGCTTCTTCTGTTTCACTCACCGATACGAGCGAGAAGAACTCCTCACTTTTCCTCGCTCACTGGGATGCTCTTGTGAGTAGCAGTAGTAGGAGTAGTAGCAGTGGTAGTGCAGATTCTAATACAGATATTTCAGGAACTCAAGACGGACTCTGAAAGTCTCTTGTGACTACCCCTAAAAATGCAAATTTATTTCTAAGCATTATTTTTTTTTTTAATCAGGAACTATTTTTAAGTATTTTTGAAGACTTGAGAGAGTAAAGTGTACAAAACAGTAGTGGCTAAACTGCTTCAAGTTTTAAAATATAAGGTAGAAAACATTGAAAATAAGTAGCGCAGTACTTTTTGTTACTTAAAGCATTCTTGATAAATGATAAAAACTTAAATGGAACTCCTCTAAACTCACTTGTCTTGGTTTTGTCTTAGATACTCTTTTCTTCCATTTTTTTTTTTTTTTTTTTTTTTAATTCGAAACAAACCAAACCAAAAGCACCTTTACGGCTCCTTGACGCTAGGCCGACACCAATAACTTTAGTAGGACTGCGCGTAACCACTACACCGTTGTTAAACTAAGATCGTAGTAACTAAGTAACTAAGTTAAACTAAATTCGTGGAGCGTAGTAACTCCTTCAGTTTACCTGTCAGTTAAATGATGAAAAGTGTACGTGATCATTCGATCTTGGGCTTTTTTTTTTTTATTTCATTGTTCCCCTTCCCGAAACCCCGAAATGAACGAAATACGATTGGCAAGTATTTGATGCATACCTTAATACACAGTGACTAAAATGTAGTATGTGTTTTTTCCGTGCCCAGCGAATGGTCGGAAGATAGTGCATGCTTTTAGATATCTTAGAGCTTGCGGTTTCATACTAGTGCCCAAGCCTTTGTGTGATTCTTTTTTAAAAAAAAGCAGAAGTTAGATTTTTTGCATTTAATGACAAAAATTTTAGCAAGATCTAATGATTAAATCTGAATAATGATTTTTAAAAACCATGTTCTGCCTCAGTTGCACATAAAATGGTCATATTCTAATCAAGAAGTAGTTAAGCTCTCTCAATCTTTTATTTTCTGCAACCTTCCTAAAGAAAAACATTCGTTATTCAAAAGAAATTATTCAAACAGTTTTTTGTTTTCTTTTCTTTCTTTTCCATTTGTGATCAAATTATGGTTAGTACTAACGGTAGCACATTGCATCCACTTCCTCGTTATTAGTATTTTCTTACCAGCATTAACAACATTCGTTATTTCGTAACTATCCAATTAATGCTTAATAGTTTTAAAATTTACCACAAAAGACTACATTAACTGTCTTGTAAGCGCCAATAAGAATATAATTAAATAAGTATACAACGCCTGGAAGGAAGAAATGTGCTGCTGTTTGTCTTTCTATAATCATCAACGAAGAAATGAAAAAGAAAAATCGGACTCTGGTTTGATTGACAATTCTGAATGCAATTTATACATTCTTGACGCACACAAACATGGTGACAAACAAACAATACTAGGAGCCAATAGTAATTTGCTAAAATTTTTTTTTTTTTTTTTTTTTGCAGGAATAGAGTTCTTATAGTTTTCGTTTCTAAAAAAGAAAAAAAAAAAAAAAAATGAAGAAAAAAAACAAGTCAAACAAAAAAACAACAACAACAAAAAACAAATAGGTTTTCAGTTGTTCATAGACTAAGACGGATTAGAACAACTCGAGTATTTTATTTTAGCAGCTAATTTGTTCTCGGCGATGTTTGCTCCATAAAATATAACGATTGCAACAGATATTTTCATTTGAACCCATTTTCTAATGCGTATAATGTTTTTAAAATTTGTGTGGCATAAGACTCTCGTCTCTTTCTCTTGCGCTTCTTGTCACCAGTTCCAGCGACTTTTCCGCCTTTCTTACCAGCGCGCTTCTCGCCTTTTTTTGCCACCTTTGGCGCTTGTTTTCCTCCGGCTTTTGGTGCGTCAGATCATTTCGACGAGCTTAGCAGTGAAAGTTTTTTCTTCTTTGTTTTCATTGCATTGCAACTGGATTTAATTTAAAGTAGATTTGTGGTTTCCAACTTGATAACTTTTCCGTTCTACGCACTTCTATTGGTTTTTAAAAGATTACGTCATTTGAGCATTGTTTATTTCTTTTTTACTATTGGTTAAAAAACTCTTTTCTGTTTAACAAAAAGCCGCACGAGATCTCTAGTCTGTCAGTCTGTTTTCAGTAGAAAACAAAATGTTAGCACGTGGAAAAGGAGGAAAAGCTAAGGCTAAGAGTGGCTTTCTTCAGTTTCCTGTTGGTCGTGTCTAATCTCATCGGTTTAGGCGCACCATCTACTTAGCTGGAGTTTTTGAAAACCTCTCCGCCGAAAATCTTAGAGCTAGCTGGTAATGCTGCACGCGATAACCAGAGAGCCAGGATCATTCCTCGTCGTTTGCAGCTAGCTGTTCGCAACGACGAAGAAGTTAAACAAGCTGTTGTTTGGTGTTACAATCGCGAGCAGCGGTGTGTTGCCAAACATTCAGGCTATGTTGCAATCGTTCCAAAACGGCAATCTAAACAATACCAAAGGCTAACTTCATAGCTACACACCTGTTCAAAGATTATTGTTAAGGCATTGGAAACTTACGCGAAGTTGATTTGTAGACTTGCTGCAACTTATCAAAACATGCAATAATAGCTGTTTTCAAGTCATAAACTACAAGTCAAAAAATATACCAGAATCCAATATGAAATATACAAAAATGGATGGAAATTGTTACTATTGTTGTTACTATCATTACTGTTAGTTTGTTATTGCCATTACTTATTTTTTATGATTATTACTATTGTTATTATCGTTATTATCATTGCTGTTGGTATTATTATTAGTCTGTTATTGCTATCATCATCTTTTATTACCATTATTACGATTGTTATTATTTTCAATCTTACTATTATTATCAAATTTTTATTATTGCGACTATTTTTTTTTCTTTCAACAATTATTACCATTATTGTTTTTTTATTACAGCCATTCATTGAATGATTTCTGGTGTTGCAGCCGTTCGATCACGCTTACTGGTTGCGACTAGATTTTCATTGATTTTATAAGAAAAAAAACAAAACAACAACAAAGAACTTTTGAACGAAATAAAATGTGTTTACACTTTTAGGAGGCTTTGTTTACCTTCTCACTGACAAATCTTCACTCGAGGATATATACATAACATATAAATACACATAAAACATACCTTTTCTCAAATACTCGTTTACGTCCAGTAACTCATAGAGGGCTGAGTGAGGGTTTTTTTTTTTGCATCTTTAAAGGGGGCGAGCGCGAACGCAGGCCCCCACTACCAGAAATTGTACGGTCGAGTTACCGACGTTAGCGGTAATCGCAGGGGTCAGCCCAGGCGAAGTGCAATGCAAGAGCCTCACCCTGGAAGAAGCCCCATGTTGATCAGGTTTACTTCCCCGTCAGGTAAGTATGCCTTTCCCGTTGTGTGGGGAGCCTCGGACGTGCCCCAATCTTCGCAATTGTGGTTTTTTGATTGGACCCTAACCGCATCGTTCCGTTTTTTTTTTTTTCTCTTTTTAATGGGCCGCACTCAGCAGTAGTGCAACGCCGAGGCAACCCGCGGTCAGGGCGAGGTAAACCTACGATCCCTTGACCAAATGCCAAAAATCAGATTAATATATGAGCCGGACTATGCCGGCGTACCAGATATTAAACTGATAAGAACAGATACTACACTTGATCTTAGCCATTAGGCCGAGAAGCGATACTTTTTCAACGAATTTGTGTGCTGGCTCCCTCCCTTTGAACGAAAAAACTTGTGGGCATTTGAATAAGTCGATGGGTAACTGTAAGTTTGAACAATGAAAACATGGGCTCGTTGTATGAAACTAAAACTGCAACAATTTCATTCTAAAACATTTGGGTTTTTTAACCTTCTTTCAGAAATAACCCAACTAACCAAGATTTAAAAATAACACTGGGCAGCAGCAGATTCAAATGCATAATGCGATCAAAAGCCAAGTTGAACAATCCAAAATCAACTCAAAATACTAGCGCCCCGACAGATTTTTTCTGTCAAAAAACATTTGGAGAACCTCTGTATTTAAATGTTCTTTTCATCTGTTGTAACGATGGTACTTTAATCCATCACCAAAACAGCAGAGCTTAGGAAGATTTGTTTGTCATTAGCCTCAAATAGCAATTTCTCACAAACTAAAATCTAAAAAACAAAGTTGAAGTTTAGAAATTTGGACGGTGTAAACTAATTTAAGACTTTAAACTGAGTAGCAAGAAATATTTTTGAAATATTTCTGTTTACATATAAATTAAACAAAGCATTTTATTGGAAGAAATGAACTCCTTAAATGTTTACTGACAAAAAGGTAAAACAATTTAAAAAAGTGACCTAAAACACTCAAAACATCAAACAACAAATGGAAAAGGACAAACTTATGACCCTAAATTACAGTTGACAGCATCATGTTAGCAAAAGTAATGCATGCATACACACAAACGTGCATACATACTTCCATACATACAATTTTCCATACATACATACATACATACATACAAACAAACTTCCATACATACATACATACATACATACATACATACATACATGCATGCATGCATGCATGCATGCATGCATTGATACATATATTCATGCATCCATGCGTCATGCCAATACCTTAGGACATTTAAACAGTGCGCTCTCAGTCCTGGACCACAGATAACCATGGGACTGATAGAGATAGCACCATACTGGAAGATTTAGCTAGCCTTCATCATAATCAGGTGGAATGTCAACAAATTGATTTCTATTCATGCTAATAGCCACAGAGCCATACAGAAAACTGCAGGGAACTTTGCAATCGAGCAATTGTAGATTGTCAGGCCAACTAATGAATTTATGGCAGAGATAACGAAGAAAATCATGAAAAGCCTTGCACATCATATCTCGATTTTTCACAAACTCACAGAGTGTGGTGAATGGAAGAATGCAAAGTTTTTTTAAAAAATTTTACATATTGCCCAACCTAAATCAAGCCTAAAAATGTATTTGCTTAAATTATAGAACCTCAGGATTGATGGAGAACAAAGTTAAAAATATTATCTAGCAGACTTGGGTCAATTTCAATTGTAAATGTAATTGAATTACGATTACTTGAAATTTTAATAGCAACTGAATTACAATGACTTGCACTTGTAATTCACTTACAAGTCATATTATTACAATTACTTGTGACTGTACCTTATAAAATACAATAACAATTACTTCATGAAAATACATTTAATTACAATTAAGTTACAGCCACAATTGAGCCAAGTCTGATGCTAACCTAACTTAACCCTTAACCAACCTTGGCCCAGAACCATATGTACACTCAAAATTCAGTACTTTCGACATTTTATTTTCAATGCTTAGACTTGCTACCTGAGGCTGGGTTAATTTTAACAGAAACTCTGTAAAACATTGAAAAGCCATGTTATGAAAAAGCCAAACAAAAGGTTTGATTCAAAGTGCATTGAACATGCCATTTTTTAAAAAAAAAATTGTCACGTATCTTTCATCAAACTAAAGGATTGTTTTAAAGAAGTGGACAGATTGTCCATTGAAAAGTATCCCTAATTGACCATTCATTTGTTGGCCTTGTGTCAGTTTAACTGTAAAAGAAATAAAGCTGTGAACAAACTAGAAGAAGAAATTCTCAGAAAGATGCTTCTTCTGTTTCACTCACCGATACGAGCGAGAAGAACTCCTCACTTTTCCTCGCTCACTGGGATGCTCTTGTGAGTAGCAGTAGTAGGAGTAGTAGCAGTGGTAGTGCAGATTCTAATACAGATATTTCAGGAACTCAAGACGGACTCTGAAAGTCTCTTGTGACTACCCCTAAAAATGCAAATTTATTTCTAAGCATTATTTTTTTTTTTAATCAGGAACTATTTTTAAGTATTTTTGAAGACTTGAGAGAGTAAAGTGTACAAAACAGTAGTGGCTAAACTGCTTCAAGTTTTAAAATATAAGGTAGAAAACATTGAAAATAAGTAGCGCAGTACTTTTTGTTACTTAAAGCATTCTTGATAAATGATAAAAACTTAAATGGAACTCCTCTAAACTCACTTGTCTTGGTTTTGTCTTAGATACTCTTTTCTTCCATTTTTTTTTTTTTTTTTTTTTTTAATTCGAAACAAACCAAACCAAAAGCACCTTTACGGCTCCTTGACGCTAGGCCGACACCAATAACTTTAGTAGGACTGCGCGTAACCACTACACCGTTGTTAAACTAAGATCGTAGTAACTAAGTAACTAAGTTAAACTAAATTCGTGGAGCGTAGTAACTCCTTCAGTTTACCTGTCAGTTAAATGATGAAAAGTGTACGTGATCATTCGATCTTAGGCTTTTTTTTTTTTATTTCATTGTTCCCCTTCCCGAAACCCCGAAATGAACGAAATACGATTGGCAAGTATTTGATGCATACCTTAATACACAGTGACTAAAATGTAGTATGTGTTTTTTCCGTGCCCAGCGAATGGTCGGAAGATAGTGCATGCTTTTAGATATCTTAGAGCTTGCGGTTTCATACTAGTGCCCAAGCCTTTGTGTGATTCTTTTTTAAAAAAAAGCAGAAGTTAGATTTTTTGCATTTAATGACAAAAATTTTAGCAAGATCTAATGATTAAATCTGAATAATGATTTTTAAAAACCATGTTCTGCCTCAGTTGCACATAAAATGGTCATATTCTAATCAAGAAGTAGTTAAGCTCTCTCAATCTTTTATTTTCTGCAACCTTCCTAAAGAAAAACATTCGTTATTCAAAAGAAATTATTCAAACAGTTTTTTGTTTTCTTTTCTTTCTTTTCCATTTGTGATCAAATTATGGTTAGTACTAACGGTAGCACATTGCATCCACTTCCTCGTTATTAGTATTTTCTTACCAGCATTAACAACATTCGTTATTTCGTAACTATCCAATTAATGCTTAATAGTTTTAAAATTTACCACAAAAGACTACATTAACTGTCTTGTAAGCGCCAATAAGAATATAATTAAATAAGTATACAACGCCTGGAAGGAAGAAATGTGCTGCTGTTTGTCTTTCTATAATCATCAACGAAGAAATGAAAAAGAAAAATCGGACTCTGGTTTGATTGACAATTCTGAATGCAATTTATACATTCTTGACGCACACAAACATGGTGACAAACAAACAATACTAGGAGCCAATAGTAATTTGCTAAAATTTTTTTTTTTTTTTTTTTTTGCAGGAATAGAGTTCTTATAGTTTTCGTTTCTAAAAAAGAAAAAAAAAAAAAAAAATGAAGAAAAAAAACAAGTCAAACAAAAAAACAACAACAACAAAAAACAAATAGGTTTTCAGTTGTTCATAGACTAAGACGGATTAGAACAACTCGAGTATTTTATTTTAGCAGCTAATTTGTTCTCGGCGATGTTTGCTCCATAAAATATAACGATTGCAACAGATATTTTCATTTGAACCCATTTTCTAATGCGTATAATGTTTTTAAAATTTGTGTGGCATAAGACTCTCGTCTCTTTCTCTTGCGCTTCTTGTCACCAGTTCCAGCGACTTTTCCGCCTTTCTTACCAGCGCGCTTCTCGCCTTTTTTTGCCACCTTTGGCGCTTGTTTTCCTCCGGCTTTTGGTGCGTCAGATCATTTCGACGAGCTTAGCAGTGAAAGTTTTTTCTTCTTTGTTTTCATTGCATTGCAACTGGATTTAATTTAAAGTAGATTTGTGGTTTCCAACTTGATAACTTTTCCGTTCTACGCACTTCTATTGGTTTTTAAAAGATTACGTCATTTGAGCATTGTTTATTTCTTTTTTACTATTGGTTAAAAAACTCTTTTCTGTTTAACAAAAAGCCGCACGAGATCTCTAGTCTGTCAGTCTGTTTTCAGTAGAAAACAAAATGTTAGCACGTGGAAAAGGAGGAAAAGCTAAGGCTAAGAGTGGCTTTCTTCAGTTTCCTGTTGGTCGTGTCTAATCTCATCGGTTTAGGCGCACCATCTACTTAGCTGGAGTTTTTGAAAACCTCTCCGCCGAAAATCTTAGAGCTAGCTGGTAATGCTGCACGCGATAACCAGAGAGCCAGGATCATTCCTCGTCGTTTGCAGCTAGCTGTTCGCAACGACGAAGAAGTTAAACAAGCTGTTGTTTGGTGTTACAATCGCGAGCAGCGGTGTGTTGCCAAACATTCAGGCTATGTTGCAATCGTTCCAAAACGGCAATCTAAACAATACCAAAGGCTAACTTCATAGCTACACACCTGTTCAAAGATTATTGTTAAGGCATTGGAAACTTACGCGAAGTTGATTTGTAGACTTGCTGCAACTTATCAAAACATGCAATAATAGCTGTTTTCAAGTCATAAACTACAAGTCAAAAAATATACCAGAATCCAATATGAAATATACAAAAATGGATGGAAATTGTTACTATTGTTGTTACTATCATTACTGTTAGTTTGTTATTGCCATTACTTATTTTTTATGATTATTACTATTGTTATTATCGTTATTATCATTGCTGTTGGTATTATTATTAGTCTGTTATTGCTATCATCATCTTTTATTACCATTATTACGATTGTTATTATTTTCAATCTTACTATTATTATCAAATTTTTATTATTGCGACTATTTTTTTTTCTTTCAACAATTATTACCATTATTGTTTTTTTATTACAGCCATTCATTGAATGATTTCTGGTGTTGCAGCCGTTCGATCACGCTTACTGGTTGCGACTAGATTTTCATTGATTTTATAAGAAAAAAAACAAAACAACAACAAAGAACTTTTGAACGAAATAAAATGTGTTTACACTTTTAGGAGGCTTTGTTTACCTTCTCACTGACAAATCTTCACTCGAGGATATATACATAACATATAAATACACATAAAACATACCTTTTCTCAAATACTCGTTTACGTCCAGTAACTCATAGAGGGCTGAGTGAGGGTTTTTTTTTTTGCATCTTTAAAGGGGGCGAGCGCGAACGCAGGCCCCCACTACCAGAAATTGTACGGTCGAGTTACCGACGTTAGCGGTAATCGCAGGGGTCAGCCCAGGCGAAGTGCAATGCAAGAGCCTCACCCTGGAAGAAGCCCCATGTTGATCAGGTTTACTTCCCCGTCAGGTAAGTATGCCTTTCCCGTTGTGTGGGGAGCCTCGGACGTGCCCCAATCTTCGCAATTGTGGTTTTTTGATTGGACCCTAACCGCATCGTTCCGTTTTTTTTTTTTTCTCTTTTTAATGGGCCGCACTCAGCAGTAGTGCAACGCCGAGGCAACCCGCGGTCAGGGCGAGGTAAACCTACGATCCCTTGACCAAATGCCAAAAATCAGATTAATATATGAGCCGGACTATGCCGGCGTACCAGATATTAAACTGATAAGAACAGATACTACACTTGATCTTAGCCATTAGGCCGAGAAGCGATACTTTTTCAACGAATTTGTGTGCTGGCTCCCTCCCTTTGAACGAAAAAACTTGTGGGCATTTGAATAAGTCGATGGGTAACTGTAAGTTTGAACAATGAAAACATGGGCTCGTTGTATGAAACTAAAACTGCAACAATTTCATTCTAAAACATTTGGGTTTTTTAACCTTCTTTCAGAAATAACCCAACTAACCAAGATTTAAAAATAACACTGGGCAGCAGCAGATTCAAATGCATAATGCGATCAAAAGCCAAGTTGAACAATCCAAAATCAACTCAAAATACTAGCGCCCCGACAGATTTTTTCTGTCAAAAAACATTTGGAGAACCTCTGTATTTAAATGTTCTTTTCATCTGTTGTAACGATGGTACTTTAATCCATCACCAAAACAGCAGAGCTTAGGAAGATTTGTTTGTCATTAGCCTCAAATAGCAATTTCTCACAAACTAAAATCTAAAAAACAAAGTTGAAGTTTAGAAATTTGGACGGTGTAAACTAATTTAAGACTTTAAACTGAGTAGCAAGAAATATTTTTGAAATATTTCTGTTTACATATAAATTAAACAAAGCATTTTATTGGAAGAAATGAACTCCTTAAATGTTTACTGACAAAAAGGTAAAACAATTTAAAAAAGTGACCTAAAACACTCAAAACATCAAACAACAAATGGAAAAGGACAAACTTATGACCCTAAATTACAGTTGACAGCATCATGTTAGCAAAAGTAATGCATGCATACACACAAACGTGCATACATACTTCCATACATACAATTTTCCATACATACATACATACATACATACAAACAAACTTCCATACATACATACATACATACATACATACATACATACATGCATGCATGCATGCATGCATGCATGCATTGATACATATATTCATGCATCCATGCGTCATGCCAATACCTTAGGACATTTAAACAGTGCGCTCTCAGTCCTGGACCACAGATAACCATGGGACTGATAGAGATAGCACCATACTGGAAGATTTAGCTAGCCTTCATCATAATCAGGTGGAATGTCAACAAATTGATTTCTATTCATGCTAATAGCCACAGAGCCATACAGAAAACTGCAGGGAACTTTGCAATCGAGCAATTGTAGATTGTCAGGCCAACTAATGAATTTATGGCAGAGATAACGAAGAAAATCATGAAAAGCCTTGCACATCATATCTCGATTTTTCACAAACTCACAGAGTGTGGTGAATGGAAGAATGCAAAGTTTTTTTAAAAAATTTTACATATTGCCCAACCTAAATCAAGCCTAAAAATGTATTTGCTTAAATTATAGAACCTCAGGATTGATGGAGAACAAAGTTAAAAATATTATCTAGCAGACTTGGGTCAATTTCAATTGTAAATGTAATTGAATTACGATTACTTGAAATTTTAATAGCAACTGAATTACAATGACTTGCACTTGTAATTCACTTACAAGTCATATTATTACAATTACTTGTGACTGTACCTTATAAAATACAATAACAATTACTTCATGAAAATACATTTAATTACAATTAAGTTACAGCCACAATTGAGCCAAGTCTGATGCTAACCTAACTTAACCCTTAACCAACCTTGGCCCAGAACCATATGTACACTCAAAATTCAGTACTTTCGACATTTTATTTTCAATGCTTAGACTTGCTACCTGAGGCTGGGTTAATTTTAACAGAAACTCTGTAAAACATTGAAAAGCCATGTTATGAAAAAGCCAAACAAAAGGTTTGATTCAAAGTGCATTGAACATGCCATTTTTTAAAAAAAAAATTGTCACGTATCTTTCATCAAACTAAAGGATTGTTTTAAAGAAGTGGACAGATTGTCCATTGAAAAGTATCCCTAATTGACCATTCATTTGTTGGCCTTGTGTCAGTTTAACTGTAAAAGAAATAAAGCTGTGAACAAACTAGAAGAAGAAATTCTCAGAAAGATGCTTCTTCTGTTTCACTCACCGATACGAGCGAGAAGAACTCCTCACTTTTCCTCGCTCACTGGGATGCTCTTGTGAGTAGCAGTAGTAGGAGTAGTAGCAGTGGTAGTGCAGATTCTAATACAGATATTTCAGGAACTCAAGACGGACTCTGAAAGTCTCTTGTGACTACCCCTAAAAATGCAAATTTATTTCTAAGCATTATTTTTTTTTTTAATCAGGAACTATTTTTAAGTATTTTTGAAGACTTGAGAGAGTAAAGTGTACAAAACAGTAGTGGCTAAACTGCTTCAAGTTTTAAAATATAAGGTAGAAAACATTGAAAATAAGTAGCGCAGTACTTTTTGTTACTTAAAGCATTCTTGATAAATGATAAAAACTTAAATGGAACTCCTCTAAACTCACTTGTCTTGGTTTTGTCTTAGATACTCTTTTCTTCCATTTTTTTTTTTTTTTTTTTTTTTAATTCGAAACAAACCAAACCAAAAGCACCTTTACGGCTCCTTGACGCTAGGCCGACACCAATAACTTTAGTAGGACTGCGCGTAACCACTACACCGTTGTTAAACTAAGATCGTAGTAACTAAGTAACTAAGTTAAACTAAATTCGTGGAGCGTAGTAACTCCTTCAGTTTACCTGTCAGTTAAATGATGAAAAGTGTACGTGATCATTCGATCTTAGGCTTTTTTTTTTTTATTTCATTGTTCCCCTTCCCGAAACCCCGAAATGAACGAAATACGATTGGCAAGTATTTGATGCATACCTTAATACACAGTGACTAAAATGTAGTATGTGTTTTTTCCGTGCCCAGCGAATGGTCGGAAGATAGTGCATGCTTTTAGATATCTTAGAGCTTGCGGTTTCATACTAGTGCCCAAGCCTTTGTGTGATTCTTTTTTAAAAAAAAGCAGAAGTTAGATTTTTTGCATTTAATGACAAAAATTTTAGCAAGATCTAATGATTAAATCTGAATAATGATTTTTAAAAACCATGTTCTGCCTCAGTTGCACATAAAATGGTCATATTCTAATCAAGAAGTAGTTAAGCTCTCTCAATCTTTTATTTTCTGCAACCTTCCTAAAGAAAAACATTCGTTATTCAAAAGAAATTATTCAAACAGTTTTTTGTTTTCTTTTCTTTCTTTTCCATTTGTGATCAAATTATGGTTAGTACTAACGGTAGCACATTGCATCCACTTCCTCGTTATTAGTATTTTCTTACCAGCATTAACAACATTCGTTATTTCGTAACTATCCAATTAATGCTTAATAGTTTTAAAATTTACCACAAAAGACTACATTAACTGTCTTGTAAGCGCCAATAAGAATATAATTAAATAAGTATACAACGCCTGGAAGGAAGAAATGTGCTGCTGTTTGTCTTTCTATAATCATCAACGAAGAAATGAAAAAGAAAAATCGGACTCTGGTTTGATTGACAATTCTGAATGCAATTTATACATTCTTGACGCACACAAACATGGTGACAAACAAACAATACTAGGAGCCAATAGTAATTTGCTAAAATTTTTTTTTTTTTTTTTTTTTGCAGGAATAGAGTTCTTATAGTTTTCGTTTCTAAAAAAGAAAAAAAAAAAAAAAAATGAAGAAAAAAAACAAGTCAAACAAAAAAACAACAACAACAAAAAACAAATAGGTTTTCAGTTGTTCATAGACTAAGACGGATTAGAACAACTCGAGTATTTTATTTTAGCAGCTAATTTGTTCTCGGCGATGTTTGCTCCATAAAATATAACGATTGCAACAGATATTTTCATTTGAACCCATTTTCTAATGCGTATAATGTTTTTAAAATTTGTGTGGCATAAGACTCTCGTCTCTTTCTCTTGCGCTTCTTGTCACCAGTTCCAGCGACTTTTCCGCCTTTCTTACCAGCGCGCTTCTCGCCTTTTTTTGCCACCTTTGGCGCTTGTTTTCCTCCGGCTTTTGGTGCGTCAGATCATTTCGACGAGCTTAGCAGTGAAAGTTTTTTCTTCTTTGTTTTCATTGCATTGCAACTGGATTTAATTTAAAGTAGATTTGTGGTTTCCAACTTGATAACTTTTCCGTTCTACGCACTTCTATTGGTTTTTAAAAGATTACGTCATTTGAGCATTGTTTATTTCTTTTTTACTATTGGTTAAAAAACTCTTTTCTGTTTAACAAAAAGCCGCACGAGATCTCTAGTCTGTCAGTCTGTTTTCAGTAGAAAACAAAATGTTAGCACGTGGAAAAGGAGGAAAAGCTAAGGCTAAGAGTGGCTTTCTTCAGTTTCCTGTTGGTCGTGTCTAATCTCATCGGTTTAGGCGCACCATCTACTTAGCTGGAGTTTTTGAAAACCTCTCCGCCGAAAATCTTAGAGCTAGCTGGTAATGCTGCACGCGATAACCAGAGAGCCAGGATCATTCCTCGTCGTTTGCAGCTAGCTGTTCGCAACGACGAAGAAGTTAAACAAGCTGTTGTTTGGTGTTACAATCGCGAGCAGCGGTGTGTTGCCAAACATTCAGGCTATGTTGCAATCGTTCCAAAACGGCAATCTAAACAATACCAAAGGCTAACTTCATAGCTACACACCTGTTCAAAGATTATTGTTAAGGCATTGGAAACTTACGCGAAGTTGATTTGTAGACTTGCTGCAACTTATCAAAACATGCAATAATAGCTGTTTTCAAGTCATAAACTACAAGTCAAAAAATATACCAGAATCCAATATGAAATATACAAAAATGGATGGAAATTGTTACTATTGTTGTTACTATCATTACTGTTAGTTTGTTATTGCCATTACTTATTTTTTATGATTATTACTATTGTTATTATCGTTATTATCATTGCTGTTGGTATTATTATTAGTCTGTTATTGCTATCATCATCTTTTATTACCATTATTACGATTGTTATTATTTTCAATCTTACTATTATTATCAAATTTTTATTATTGCGACTATTTTTTTTTCTTTCAACAATTATTACCATTATTGTTTTTTTATTACAGCCATTCATTGAATGATTTCTGGTGTTGCAGCCGTTCGATCACGCTTACTGGTTGCGACTAGATTTTCATTGATTTTATAAGAAAAAAAACAAAACAACAACAAAGAACTTTTGAACGAAATAAAATGTGTTTACACTTTTAGGAGGCTTTGTTTACCTTCTCACTGACAAATCTTCACTCGAGGATATATACATAACATATAAATACACATAAAACATACCTTTTCTCAAATACTCGTTTACGTCCAGTAACTCATAGAGGGCTGAGTGAGGGTTTTTTTTTTTGCATCTTTAAAGGGGGCGAGCGCGAACGCAGGCCCCCACTACCAGAAATTGTACGGTCGAGTTACCGACGTTAGCGGTAATCGCAGGGGTCAGCCCAGGCGAAGTGCAATGCAAGAGCCTCACCCTGGAAGAAGCCCCATGTTGATCAGGTTTACTTCCCCGTCAGGTAAGTATGCCTTTCCCGTTGTGTGGGGAGCCTCGGACGTGCCCCAATCTTCGCAATTGTGGTTTTTTGATTGGACCCTAACCGCATCGTTCCGTTTTTTTTTTTTTCTCTTTTTAATGGGCCGCACTCAGCAGTAGTGCAACGCCGAGGCAACCCGCGGTCAGGGCGAGGTAAACCTACGATCCCTTGACCAAATGCCAAAAATCAGATTAATATATGAGCCGGACTATGCCGGCGTACCAGATATTAAACTGATAAGAACAGATACTACACTTGATCTTAGCCATTAGGCCGAGAAGCGATACTTTTTCAACGAATTTGTGTGCTGGCTCCCTCCCTTTGAACGAAAAAACTTGTGGGCATTTGAATAAGTCGATGGGTAACTGTAAGTTTGAACAATGAAAACATGGGCTCGTTGTATGAAACTAAAACTGCAACAATTTCATTCTAAAACATTTGGGTTTTTTAACCTTCTTTCAGAAATAACCCAACTAACCAAGATTTAAAAATAACACTGGGCAGCAGCAGATTCAAATGCATAATGCGATCAAAAGCCAAGTTGAACAATCCAAAATCAACTCAAAATACTAGCGCCCCGACAGATTTTTTCTGTCAAAAAACATTTGGAGAACCTCTGTATTTAAATGTTCTTTTCATCTGTTGTAACGATGGTACTTTAATCCATCACCAAAACAGCAGAGCTTAGGAAGATTTGTTTGTCATTAGCCTCAAATAGCAATTTCTCACAAACTAAAATCTAAAAAACAAAGTTGAAGTTTAGAAATTTGGACGGTGTAAACTAATTTAAGACTTTAAACTGAGTAGCAAGAAATATTTTTGAAATATTTCTGTTTACATATAAATTAAACAAAGCATTTTATTGGAAGAAATGAACTCCTTAAATGTTTACTGACAAAAAGGTAAAACAATTTAAAAAAGTGACCTAAAACACTCAAAACATCAAACAACAAATGGAAAAGGACAAACTTATGACCCTAAATTACAGTTGACAGCATCATGTTAGCAAAAGTAATGCATGCATACACACAAACGTGCATACATACTTCCATACATACAATTTTCCATACATACATACATACATACATACAAACAAACTTCCATACATACATACATACATACATACATACATACATACATGCATGCATGCATGCATGCATGCATGCATTGATACATATATTCATGCATCCATGCGTCATGCCAATACCTTAGGACATTTAAACAGTGCGCTCTCAGTCCTGGACCACAGATAACCATGGGACTGATAGAGATAGCACCATACTGGAAGATTTAGCTAGCCTTCATCATAATCAGGTGGAATGTCAACAAATTGATTTCTATTCATGCTAATAGCCACAGAGCCATACAGAAAACTGCAGGGAACTTTGCAATCGAGCAATTGTAGATTGTCAGGCCAACTAATGAATTTATGGCAGAGATAACGAAGAAAATCATGAAAAGCCTTGCACATCATATCTCGATTTTTCACAAACTCACAGAGTGTGGTGAATGGAAGAATGCAAAGTTTTTTTAAAAAATTTTACATATTGCCCAACCTAAATCAAGCCTAAAAATGTATTTGCTTAAATTATAGAACCTCAGGATTGATGGAGAACAAAGTTAAAAATATTATCTAGCAGACTTGGGTCAATTTCAATTGTAAATGTAATTGAATTACGATTACTTGAAATTTTAATAGCAACTGAATTACAATGACTTGCACTTGTAATTCACTTACAAGTCATATTATTACAATTACTTGTGACTGTACCTTATAAAATACAATAACAATTACTTCATGAAAATACATTTAATTACAATTAAGTTACAGCCACAATTGAGCCAAGTCTGATGCTAACCTAACTTAACCCTTAACCAACCTTGGCCCAGAACCATATGTACACTCAAAATTCAGTACTTTCGACATTTTATTTTCAATGCTTAGACTTGCTACCTGAGGCTGGGTTAATTTTAACAGAAACTCTGTAAAACATTGAAAAGCCATGTTATGAAAAAGCCAAACAAAAGGTTTGATTCAAAGTGCATTGAACATGCCATTTTTTAAAAAAAAAATTGTCACGTATCTTTCATCAAACTAAAGGATTGTTTTAAAGAAGTGGACAGATTGTCCATTGAAAAGTATCCCTAATTGACCATTCATTTGTTGGCCTTGTGTCAGTTTAACTGTAAAAGAAATAAAGCTGTGAACAAACTAGAAGAAGAAATTCTCAGAAAGATGCTTCTTCTGTTTCACTCACCGATACGAGCGAGAAGAACTCCTCACTTTTCCTCGCTCACTGGGATGCTCTTGTGAGTAGCAGTAGTAGGAGTAGTAGCAGTGGTAGTGCAGATTCTAATACAGATATTTCAGGAACTCAAGACGGACTCTGAAAGTCTCTTGTGACTACCCCTAAAAATGCAAATTTATTTCTAAGCATTATTTTTTTTTTTAATCAGGAACTATTTTTAAGTATTTTTGAAGACTTGAGAGAGTAAAGTGTACAAAACAGTAGTGGCTAAACTGCTTCAAGTTTTAAAATATAAGGTAGAAAACATTGAAAATAAGTAGCGCAGTACTTTTTGTTACTTAAAGCATTCTTGATAAATGATAAAAACTTAAATGGAACTCCTCTAAACTCACTTGTCTTGGTTTTGTCTTAGATACTCTTTTCTTCCATTTTTTTTTTTTTTTTTTTTTTTAATTCGAAACAAACCAAACCAAAAGCACCTTTACGGCTCCTTGACGCTAGGCCGACACCAATAACTTTAGTAGGACTGCGCGTAACCACTACACCGTTGTTAAACTAAGATCGTAGTAACTAAGTAACTAAGTTAAACTAAATTCGTGGAGCGTAGTAACTCCTTCAGTTTACCTGTCAGTTAAATGATGAAAAGTGTACGTGATCATTCGATCTTAGGCTTTTTTTTTTTTATTTCATTGTTCCCCTTCCCGAAACCCCGAAATGAACGAAATACGATTGGCAAGTATTTGATGCATACCTTAATACACAGTGACTAAAATGTAGTATGTGTTTTTTCCGTGCCCAGCGAATGGTCGGAAGATAGTGCATGCTTTTAGATATCTTAGAGCTTGCGGTTTCATACTAGTGCCCAAGCCTTTGTGTGATTCTTTTTTAAAAAAAAGCAGAAGTTAGATTTTTTGCATTTAATGACAAAAATTTTAGCAAGATCTAATGATTAAATCTGAATAATGATTTTTAAAAACCATGTTCTGCCTCAGTTGCACATAAAATGGTCATATTCTAATCAAGAAGTAGTTAAGCTCTCTCAATCTTTTATTTTCTGCAACCTTCCTAAAGAAAAACATTCGTTATTCAAAAGAAATTATTCAAACAGTTTTTTGTTTTCTTTTCTTTCTTTTCCATTTGTGATCAAATTATGGTTAGTACTAACGGTAGCACATTGCATCCACTTCCTCGTTATTAGTATTTTCTTACCAGCATTAACAACATTCGTTATTTCGTAACTATCCAATTAATGCTTAATAGTTTTAAAATTTACCACAAAAGACTACATTAACTGTCTTGTAAGCGCCAATAAGAATATAATTAAATAAGTATACAACGCCTGGAAGGAAGAAATGTGCTGCTGTTTGTCTTTCTATAATCATCAACGAAGAAATGAAAAAGAAAAATCGGACTCTGGTTTGATTGACAATTCTGAATGCAATTTATACATTCTTGACGCACACAAACATGGTGACAAACAAACAATACTAGGAGCCAATAGTAATTTGCTAAAATTTTTTTTTTTTTTTTTTTTTGCAGGAATAGAGTTCTTATAGTTTTCGTTTCTAAAAAAGAAAAAAAAAAAAAAAAATGAAGAAAAAAAACAAGTCAAACAAAAAAACAACAACAACAAAAAACAAATAGGTTTTCAGTTGTTCATAGACTAAGACGGATTAGAACAACTCGAGTATTTTATTTTAGCAGCTAATTTGTTCTCGGCGATGTTTGCTCCATAAAATATAACGATTGCAACAGATATTTTCATTTGAACCCATTTTCTAATGCGTATAATGTTTTTAAAATTTGTGTGGCATAAGACTCTCGTCTCTTTCTCTTGCGCTTCTTGTCACCAGTTCCAGCGACTTTTCCGCCTTTCTTACCAGCGCGCTTCTCGCCTTTTTTTGCCACCTTTGGCGCTTGTTTTCCTCCGGCTTTTGGTGCGTCAGATCATTTCGACGAGCTTAGCAGTGAAAGTTTTTTCTTCTTTGTTTTCATTGCATTGCAACTGGATTTAATTTAAAGTAGATTTGTGGTTTCCAACTTGATAACTTTTCCGTTCTACGCACTTCTATTGGTTTTTAAAAGATTACGTCATTTGAGCATTGTTTATTTCTTTTTTACTATTGGTTAAAAAACTCTTTTCTGTTTAACAAAAAGCCGCACGAGATCTCTAGTCTGTCAGTCTGTTTTCAGTAGAAAACAAAATGTTAGCACGTGGAAAAGGAGGAAAAGCTAAGGCTAAGAGTGGCTTTCTTCAGTTTCCTGTTGGTCGTGTCTAATCTCATCGGTTTAGGCGCACCATCTACTTAGCTGGAGTTTTTGAAAACCTCTCCGCCGAAAATCTTAGAGCTAGCTGGTAATGCTGCACGCGATAACCAGAGAGCCAGGATCATTCCTCGTCGTTTGCAGCTAGCTGTTCGCAACGACGAAGAAGTTAAACAAGCTGTTGTTTGGTGTTACAATCGCGAGCAGCGGTGTGTTGCCAAACATTCAGGCTATGTTGCAATCGTTCCAAAACGGCAATCTAAACAATACCAAAGGCTAACTTCATAGCTACACACCTGTTCAAAGATTATTGTTAAGGCATTGGAAACTTACGCGAAGTTGATTTGTAGACTTGCTGCAACTTATCAAAACATGCAATAATAGCTGTTTTCAAGTCATAAACTACAAGTCAAAAAATATACCAGAATCCAATATGAAATATACAAAAATGGATGGAAATTGTTACTATTGTTGTTACTATCATTACTGTTAGTTTGTTATTGCCATTACTTATTTTTTATGATTATTACTATTGTTATTATCGTTATTATCATTGCTGTTGGTATTATTATTAGTCTGTTATTGCTATCATCATCTTTTATTACCATTATTACGATTGTTATTATTTTCAATCTTACTATTATTATCAAATTTTTATTATTGCGACTATTTTTTTTTCTTTCAACAATTATTACCATTATTGTTTTTTTATTACAGCCATTCATTGAATGATTTCTGGTGTTGCAGCCGTTCGATCACGCTTACTGGTTGCGACTAGATTTTCATTGATTTTATAAGAAAAAAAACAAAACAACAACAAAGAACTTTTGAACGAAATAAAATGTGTTTACACTTTTAGGAGGCTTTGTTTACCTTCTCACTGACAAATCTTCACTCGAGGATATATACATAACATATAAATACACATAAAACATACCTTTTCTCAAATACTCGTTTACGTCCAGTAACTCATAGAGGGCTGAGTGAGGGTTTTTTTTTTTGCATCTTTAAAGGGGGCGAGCGCGAACGCAGGCCCCCACTACCAGAAATTGTACGGTCGAGTTACCGACGTTAGCGGTAATCGCAGGGGTCAGCCCAGGCGAAGTGCAATGCAAGAGCCTCACCCTGGAAGAAGCCCCATGTTGATCAGGTTTACTTCCCCGTCAGGTAAGTATGCCTTTCCCGTTGTGTGGGGAGCCTCGGACGTGCCCCAATCTTCGCAATTGTGGTTTTTTGATTGGACCCTAACCGCATCGTTCCGTTTTTTTTTTTTCTCTTTTTAATGGGCCGCACTCAGCAGTAGTGCAACGCCGAGGCAACCCGCGGTCAGGGCGAGGTAAACCTACGATCCCTTGACCAAATGCCAAAAATCAGATTAATATATGAGCCGGACTATGCCGGCGTACCAGATATTAAACTGATAAGAACAGATACTACACTTGATCTTAGCCATTAGGCCGAGAAGCGATACTTTTTCAACGAATTTGTGTGCTGGCTCCCTCCCTTTGAACGAAAAAACTTGTGGGCATTTGAATAAGTCGATGGGTAACTGTAAGTTTGAACAATGAAAACATGGGCTCGTTGTATGAAACTAAAACTGCAACAATTTCATTCTAAAACATTTGGGTTTTTTAACCTTCTTTCAGAAATAACCCAACTAACCAAGATTTAAAAATAACACTGGGCAGCAGCAGATTCAAATGCATAATGCGATCAAAAGCCAAGTTGAACAATCCAAAATCAACTCAAAATACTAGCGCCCCGACAGATTTTTTCTGTCAAAAAACATTTGGAGAACCTCTGTATTTAAATGTTCTTTTCATCTGTTGTAACGATGGTACTTTAATCCATCACCAAAACAGCAGAGCTTAGGAAGATTTGTTTGTCATTAGCCTCAAATAGCAATTTCTCACAAACTAAAATCTAAAAAACAAAGTTGAAGTTTAGAAATTTGGACGGTGTAAACTAATTTAAGACTTTAAACTGAGTAGCAAGAAATATTTTTGAAATATTTCTGTTTACATATAAATTAAACAAAGCATTTTATTGGAAGAAATGAACTCCTTAAATGTTTACTGACAAAAAGGTAAAACAATTTAAAAAAGTGACCTAAAACACTCAAAACATCAAACAACAAATGGAAAAGGACAAACTTATGACCCTAAATTACAGTTGACAGCATCATGTTAGCAAAAGTAATGCATGCATACACACAAACGTGCATACATACTTCCATACATACAATTTTCCATACATACATACATACATACATACAAACAAACTTCCATACATACATACATACATACATACATACATACATACATGCATGCATGCATGCATGCATGCATGCATTGATACATATATTCATGCATCCATGCGTCATGCCAATACCTTAGGACATTTAAACAGTGCGCTCTCAGTCCTGGACCACAGATAACCATGGGACTGATAGAGATAGCACCATACTGGAAGATTTAGCTAGCCTTCATCATAATCAGGTGGAATGTCAACAAATTGATTTCTATTCATGCTAATAGCCACAGAGCCATACAGAAAACTGCAGGGAACTTTGCAATCGAGCAATTGTAGATTGTCAGGCCAACTAATGAATTTATGGCAGAGATAACGAAGAAAATCATGAAAAGCCTTGCACATCATATCTCGATTTTTCACAAACTCACAGAGTGTGGTGAATGGAAGAATGCAAAGTTTTTTAAAAAATTTTACATATTGCCCAACCTAAATCAAGCCTAAAAATGTATTTGCTTAAATTATAGAACCTCAGGATTGATGGAGAACAAAGTTAAAAATATTATCTAGCAGACTTGGGTCAATTTCAATTGTAAATGTAATTGAATTACGATTACTTGAAATTTTAATAGCAACTGAATTACAATGACTTGCACTTGTAATTCACTTACAAGTCATATTATTACAATTACTTGTGACTGTACCTTATAAAATACAATAACAATTACTTCATGAAAATACATTTAATTACAATTAAGTTACAGCCACAATTGAGCCAAGTCTGATGCTAACCTAACTTAACCCTTAACCAACCTTGGCCCAGAACCATATGTACACTCAAAATTCAGTACTTTCGACATTTTATTTTCAATGCTTAGACTTGCTACCTGAGGCTGGGTTAATTTTAACAGAAACTCTGTAAAACATTGAAAAGCCATGTTATGAAAAAGCCAAACAAAAGGTTTGATTCAAAGTGCATTGAACATGCCATTTTTTAAAAAAAAAATTGTCACGTATCTTTCATCAAACTAAAGGATTGTTTTAAAGAAGTGGACAGATTGTCCATTGAAAAGTATCCCTAATTGACCATTCATTTGTTGGCCTTGTGTCAGTTTAACTGTAAAAGAAATAAAGCTGTGAACAAACTAGAAGAAGAAATTCTCAGAAAGATGCTTCTTCTGTTTCACTCACCGATACGAGCGAGAAGAACTCCTCACTTTTCCTCGCTCACTGGGATGCTCTTGTGAGTAGCAGTAGTAGGAGTAGTAGCAGTGGTAGTGCAGATTCTAATACAGATATTTCAGGAACTCAAGACGGACTCTGAAAGTCTCTTGTGACTACCCCTAAAAATGCAAATTTATTTCTAAGCATTATTTTTTTTTTAATCAGGAACTATTTTTTAAGTATTTTTGAAGACTTGAGAGAGTAAAGTGTACAAAACAGTAGTGGCTAAACTGCTTCAAGTTTTAAAATATAAGGTAGAAAACATTGAAAATAAGTAGCGCAGTACTTTTTGTTACTTAAAGCATTCTTGATAAATGATAAAAACTTAAATGGAACTCCTCTAAACTCACTTGTCTTGGTTTTGTCTTAGATACTCTTTTCTTCCATTTTTTTTTTTTTTTTTTTTTTAATTCGAAACAAACCAAACCAAAAGCACCTTTACGGCTCCTTGACGCTAGGCCGACACCAATAACTTTAGTAGGACTGCGCGTAACCACTACACCGTTGTTAAACTAAGATCGTAGTAACTAAGTAACTAAGTTAAACTAAATTCGTGGAGCGTAGTAACTCCTTCAGTTTACCTGTCAGTTAAATGATGAAAAGTGTACGTGATCATTCGATCTTAGGCTTTTTTTTTTTATTTCATTGTTCCCCTTCCCGAAACCCCGAAATGAACGAAATACGATTGGCAAGTATTTGATGCATACCTTAATACACAGTGACTAAAATGTAGTATGTGTTTTTTCCGTGCCCAGCGAATGGTCGGAAGATAGTGCATGCTTTTAGATATCTTAGAGCTTGCGGTTTCATACTAGTGCCCAAGCCTTTGTGTGATTCTTTTTTAAAAAAAAGCAGAAGTTAGATTTTTTGCATTTAATGACAAAAATTTTAGCAAGATCTAATGATTAAATCTGAATAATGATTTTTAAAAACCATGTTCTGCCTCAGTTGCACATAAAATGGTCATATTCTAATCAAGAAGTAGTTAAGCTCTCTCAATCTTTTATTTTCTGCAACCTTCCTAAAGAAAAACATTCGTTATTCAAAAGAAATTATTCAAACAGTTTTTTGTTTTCTTTTCTTTCTTTTCCATTTGTGATCAAATTATGGTTAGTACTAACGGTAGCACATTGCATCCACTTCCTCGTTATTAGTATTTTCTTACCAGCATTAACAACATTCGTTATTTCGTAACTATCCAATTAATGCTTAATAGTTTTAAAATTTACCACAAAAGACTACATTAACTGTCTTGTAAGCGCCAATAAGAATATAATTAAATAAGTATACAACGCCTGGAAGGAAGAAATGTGCTGCTGTTTGTCTTTCTATAATCATCAACGAAGAAATGAAAAAGAAAAATCGGACTCTGGTTTGATTGACAATTCTGAATGCAATTTATACATTCTTGACGCACACAAACATGGTGACAAACAAACAATACTAGGAGCCAATAGTAATTTGCTAAAATTTTTTTTTTTTTTTTTTTTTGCAGGAATAGAGTTCTTATAGTTTTCGTTTCTAAAAAAGAAAAAAAAAAAAAAAATGAAGAAAAAAAACAAGTCAAACAAAAAAACAACAACAACAAAAAACAAATAGGTTTTCAGTTGTTCATAGACTAAGACGGATTAGAACAACTCGAGTATTTTATTTTAGCAGCTAATTTGTTCTCGGCGATGTTTGCTCCATAAAATATAACGATTGCAACAGATATTTTCATTTGAACCCATTTTCTAATGCGTATAATGTTTTTAAAAATTTGTGTGGCATAAGACTCTCGTCTCTTTCTCTTGCGCTTCTTGTCACCAGTTCCAGCGACTTTTCCGCCTTTCTTACCAGCGCGCTTCTCGCCTTTTTTTGCCACCTTTGGCGCTTGTTTTCCTCCGGCTTTTGGTGCGTCAGATCATTTCGACGAGCTTAGCAGTGAAAGTTTTTTCTTCTTTGTTTTCATTGCATTGCAACTGGATTTAATTTAAAGTAGATTTGTGGTTTCCAACTTGATAACTTTTCCGTTCTACGCACTTCTATTGGTTTTTAAAAGATTACGTCATTTGAGCATTGTTTATTTCTTTTTTACTATTGGTTAAAAAACTCTTTTCTGTTTAACAAAAAGCCGCACGAGATCTCTAGTCTGTCAGTCTGTTTTCAGTAGAAAACAAAATGTTAGCACGTGGAAAAGGAGGAAAAGCTAAGGCTAAGAGTGGCTTTCTTCAGTTTCCTGTTGGTCGTGTCTAATCTCATCGGTTTAGGCGCACCATCTACTTAGCTGGAGTTTTTGAAAACCTCTCCGCCGAAAATCTTAGAGCTAGCTGGTAATGCTGCACGCGATAACCAGAGAGCCAGGATCATTCCTCGTCGTTTGCAGCTAGCTGTTCGCAACGACGAAGAAGTTAAACAAGCTGTTGTTTGGTGTTACAATCGCGAGCAGCGGTGTGTTGCCAAACATTCAGGCTATGTTGCAATCGTTCCAAAACGGCAATCTAAACAATACCAAAGGCTAACTTCATAGCTACACACCTGTTCAAAGATTATTGTTAAGGCATTGGAAACTTACGCGAAGTTGATTTGTAGACTTGCTGCAACTTATCAAAACATGCAATAATAGCTGTTTTCAAGTCATAAACTACAAGTCAAAAAATATACCAGAATCCAATATGAAATATACAAAAATGGATGGAAATTGTTACTATTGTTGTTACTATCATTACTGTTAGTTTGTTATTGCCATTACTTATTTTTTATGATTATTACTATTGTTATTATCGTTATTATCATTGCTGTTGGTATTATTATTAGTCTGTTATTGCTATCATCATCTTTTATTACCATTATTACGATTGTTATTATTTTCAATCTTACTATTATTATCAAATTTTTATTATTGCGACTATTTTTTTTTCTTTCAACAATTATTACCATTATTGTTTTTTTATTACAGCCATTCATTGAATGATTTCTGGTGTTGCAGCCGTTCGATCACGCTTACTGGTTGCGACTAGATTTTCATTGATTTTATAAGAAAAAAAACAAAACAACAACAAAGAACTTTTGAACGAAATAAAATGTGTTTACACTTTTAGGAGGCTTTGTTTACCTTCTCACTGACAAATCTTCACTCGAGGATATATACATAACATATAAATACACATAAAACATACCTTTTCTCAAATACTCGTTTACGTCCAGTAACTCATAGAGGGCTGAGTGAGGGTTTTTTTTTTTGCATCTTTAAAGGGGGCGAGCGCGAACGCAGGCCCCCCACTACCAGAAATTGTACGGTCGAGTTACCGACGTTAGCGGTAATCGCAGGGGTCAGCCCAGGCGAAGTGCAATGCAAGAGCCTCACCCTGGAAGAAGCCCCATGTTGATCAGGTTTACTTCCCCGTCAGGTAAGTATGCCTTTCCCGTTGTGTGGGGAGCCTCGGACGTGCCCCAATCTTCGCAATTGTGGTTTTTTGATTGGACCCTAACCGCATCGTTCCGTTTTTTTTTTTTTCTCTTTTTAATGGGCCGCACTCAGCAGTAGTGCAACGCCGAGGCAACCCGCGGTCAGGGCGAGGTAAACCTACGATCCCTTGACCAAATGCCAAAAATCAGATTAATATATGAGCCGGACTATGCCGGCGTACCAGATATTAAACTGATAAGAACAGATACTACACTTGATCTTAGCCATTAGGCCGAGAAGCGATACTTTTTCAACGAATTTGTGTGCTGGCTCCCTCCCTTTGAACGAAAAAACTTGTGGGCATTTGAATAAGTCGATGGGTAACTGTAAGTTTGAACAATGAAAACATGGGCTCGTTGTATGAAACTAAAACTGCAACAATTTCATTCTAAAACATTTGGGTTTTTAACCTTCTTTCAGAAATAACCCAACTAACCAAGATTTAAAAATAACACTGGGCAGCAGCAGATTCAAATGCATAATGCGATCAAAAGCCAAGTTGAACAATCCAAAATCAACTCAAAATACTAGCGCCCCGACAGATTTTTTCTGTCAAAAAACATTTGGAGAACCTCTGTATTTTAAATGTTCTTTTCATCTGTTGTAACGATGGTACTTTAATCCATCACCAAAACAGCAGAGCTTAGGAAGATTTGTTTGTCATTAGCCTCAAATAGCAATTTCTCACAAACTAAAATCTAAAAAACAAAGTTGAAGTTTAGAAATTTGGACGGTGTAAACTAATTTAAGACTTTAAACTGAGTAGCAAGAAATATTTTGAAATATTTCTGTTTACATATAAATTAAACAAAGCATTTTATTGGAAGAAATGAACTCCTTAAATGTTTACTGACAAAAAGGTAAAACAATTTAAAAAGTGACCTAAAACACTCAAACATCAAACAACAAATGGAAAAGGACAAACTTATGACCCTAAATTACAGTTGACAGCATCATGTTAGCAAAAGTAATGCATGCATACACACAAACGTGCATACATACTTCCATACATACAATTTTCCATACATACATACATACATACATACAAACAAACTTCCATACATACATACATACATACATACATACATACATACATGCATGCATGCATGCATGCATGCATGCATTGATACATATATTCATGCATCCATGCGTCATGCCAATACCTTAGGACATTAAACAGTGCGCTCTCAGTCCTGACCACAGATAACCATGGGACTGATAGAGATAGCACCATACTGGAAGATTTAGCTAGCCTTCATCATAATCAGGTGGAATGTCAACAAATTGATTTCTATTCATGCTAATAGCCACAGAGCCATACAGAAAACTGCAGGGAACTTTGCAATCGAGCAATTGTAGATTGTCAGGCCAACTAATGAATTTATGGCAGAGATAACGAAGAAAATCATGAAAAGCCTTGCACATCATATCTCGATTTTTCACAAACTCACAGAGTGTGGTGAATGGAAGAATGCAAAGTTTTTTTAAAAAATTTTACATATTGCCCAACCTAAATCAAGCCTAAAAATGTATTTGCTTAAATTATAGAACCTCAGGATTGATGGAGAACCAAAGTTAAAAATATTATCTAGCAGACTTGGGTCAATTTCAATTGTAAATGTAATTGAATTACGATTACTTGAAATTTTAATAGCAACTGAATTACAATGACTTGCACTTGTAATTCACTTACAAGTCATATTATTACAATTACTTGTGACTGTACCTTATAAAATACAATAACAATTACTTCATGAAAATACATTTAATTACAATTAAGTTACAGCCACAATTGAGCCAAGTCTGATGCTAACCTAACTTAACCCTTAACCAACCTTGGCCCAGAACCATATGTACACTCAAAATTCAGTACTTTCGACATTTTATTTTCAATGCTTAGACTTGCTACCTGAGGCTGGGTTAATTTTAACAGAAACTCTGTAAAACATTGAAAAGCCATGTTATGAAAAAGCCAAACAAAAGGTTTGATTCAAAGTGCATTGAACATGCCATTTTTTAAAAAAAAAATTGTCACGTATCTTTCATCAAACTAAAGGATTGTTTTAAAGAAGTGGACAGATTGTCCATTGAAAAGTATCCCTAATTGACCATTCATTTGTTGGCCTTGTGTCAGTTTAACTGTAAAAGAAATAAAGCTGTGAACAAACTAGAAGAAGAAATTCTCAGAAAGATGCTTCTTCTGTTTCACTCACCGATACGAGCGAGAAGAACTCCTCACTTTTCCTCGCTCACTGGGATGCTCTTGTGAGTAGCAGTAGTAGGAGTAGTAGCAGTGGTAGTGCAGATTCTAATACAGATATTTCAGGAACTCAAGACGGACTCTGAAAGTCTCTTGTGACTACCCCTAAAAATGCAAATTTATTTCTAAGCATTATTTTTTTTTTTAATCAGGAACTATTTTTAAGTATTTTTTGAAGACTTGAGAGAGTAAAGTGTACAAAACAGTAGTGGCTAAACTGCTTCAAGTTTTAAAATATAAGGTAGAAAACATTGAAAATAAGTAGCGCAGTACTTTTTGTTACTTAAAGCATTCTTGATAAATGATAAAAACTTAAATGGAACTCCTCTAAACTCACTTGTCTTGGTTTTGTCTTAGATACTCTTTTCTTCCATTTTTTTTTTTTTTTTTTTTTTTAATTCGAAACAAACCAAACCAAAAGCACCTTTACGGCTCCTTGACGCTAGGCCGACACCAATAACTTTAGTAGGACTGCGCGTAACCACTACACCGTTGTTAAACTAAGATCGTAGTAACTAAGTAACTAAGTTAAACTAAATTCGTGGAGCGTAGTAACTCCTTCAGTTTACCTGTCAGTTAAATGATGAAAAGTGTACGTGATCATTCGATCTTAGGCTTTTTTTTTTTATTTCATTGTTCCCCTTCCCGAAACCCCGAAATGAACGAAATACGATTGGCAAGTATTTGATGCATACCTTAATACACAGTGACTAAAATGTAGTATGTGTTTTTTCCGTGCCCAGCGAATGGTCGGAAGATAGTGCATGCTTTTAGATATCTTAGAGCTTGCGGTTTCATACTAGTGCCCAAGCCTTTGTGTGATTCTTTTTTAAAAAAAAGCAGAAGTTAGATTTTTTGCATTTAATGACAAAAATTTTAGCAAGATCTAATGATTAAATCTGAATAATGATTTTAAAAACCATGTTCTGCCTCAGTTGCACATAAAATGGTCATATTCTAATCAAGAAGTAGTTAAGCTCTCTCAATCTTTTATTTTCTGCAACCTTCCTAAAGAAAAACATTCGTTATTCAAAAGAAATTATTCAAACAGTTTTTGTTTTCTTTTCTTTTCTTTTCCATTTGTGATCAAATTATGGTTAGTACTAACGGTAGCACATTGCATCCACTTCCTCGTTATTAGTATTTTCTTACCAGCATTAACAACATTCGTTATTTCGTAACTATCCAATTAATGCTTAATAGTTTTAAAATTTACCACAAAAGACTACATTAACTGTCTTGTAAGCGCCAATAAGAATATAATTAAATAAGTATACAACGCCTGGAAGGAAGAAATGTGCTGCTGTTTGTCTTTCTATAATCATCAACGAAGAAATGAAAAAGAAAAATCGGGACTCTGGTTTGATTGACAATTCTGAATGCAATTTATACATTCTTGACGCACACAAACATGGTGACAAACAAACAATACTAGGAGCCAATAGTAATTTGCTAAAATTTTTTTTTTTTTTTTTTTTTGCAGGAATAGAGTTCTTATAGTTTTCGTTTCTAAAAAGAAAAAAAAAAAAAAAATGAAGAAAAAAACAAGTCAAACAAAAAAACAACAACAACAAAAAACAAATAGGTTTTCAGTTGTTCATAGACTAAGACGGATTAGAACAACTCGAGTATTTTATTTTAGCAGCTAATTTGTTCTCGGCGATGTTTGCTCCATAAAATATAACGATTGCAACAGATATTTTCATTTGAACCCATTTTCTAATGCGTATAATGTTTTTAAAATTTGTGTGGCATAAGACTCTCGTCTCTTTCTCTTGCGCTTCTTGTCACCAGTTCCAGCGACTTTTTCCGCCTTTCTTACCAGCGCGCTTCTCGCCTTTTTTGCCACCTTTGGCGCTTGTTTTCCTCCGCTTTTGGTGCGTCAGATCATTTCGACGAGCTTAGCAGTGAAAGTTTTTTCTTCTTTGTTTTCATTGCATTGCAACTGGATTTAATTTAAAGTAGATTTGTGGTTTCCAACTTGATAACTTTTCCGTTCTACGCACTTCTATTGGTTTTTAAAAGATTACGTCATTTGAGCATTGTTTATTTCTTTTTTACTATTGGTTAAAAAACTCTTTTTCTGTTTAACAAAAAGCCGCACGAGATCTCTAGTCTGTCAGTCTGTTTTCAGTAGAAAACAAAATGTTAGCACGTGGAAAAGGAGGAAAAGCTAAGGCTAAGAGTGGCTTTCTTCAGTTTCCTGTTGGTCCGTGTCTAATCTCATCGGTTTAGGCGCCACCATCTACTTAGCTGGAGTTTTTGAAAACCTCTCCGCCGAAAATCTTAGAGCTAGCTGGTAATGCTGCACGCGATAACCAGAGAGCCAGGATCATTCCTCGTCGTTTGCAGCTAGCTGTTCGCAACGACGAAGAAGTTAAACAAGCTGTTGTTTGGTGTTACAATCGCGAGCAGCGGTGTGTTGCCAAACATTCAGGCTATGTTGCAATCGTTCCAAAACGGCAATCTAAACAATACCAAAGGCTAACTTCATAGCTACACACCTGTTCAAAGGATTATTGTTAAGGCATTGGAAACTTACGCGAAGTTGATTTGTAGACTTGCTGCAACTTATCAAAACATGCAATAATAGCTGTTTTCAAGTCATAAACTACAAGTCAAAAAATATACCAGAATCCAATATGAAATATACAAAAATGGATGGAAATTGTTACTATTGTTGTTACTATCATTACTGTTAGTTTGTTATTGCCATTACTTATTTTTATGATTATTACTATTGTTATTATCGTTATTATCATTGCTGTTGGTATTATTATTAGTCTGTTATTGCTATCATCATCTTTATTACCATTATTACGATTGTTATTATTTTCAATCTTACTATTATTATCAAATTTTTATTATTGCGACTATTTTTTTTTCTTTCAACAATTATTACCATTATTGTTTTTTTATTACAGCCATTCATTGAATGATTTCTGGTGTTGCAGCCGTTCGATCACGCTTACTGGTTGCGACTAGATTTTCATTGATTTTATAAGAAAAAAAACAAAACAACAACAAAGAACTTTTGAACGAAATAAAATGTGTTTACACTTTTAGGAGGCTTTGTTTACCTTCTCACTGACAAATCTTCACTCGAGGATATATACATAACATATAAATACACATAAAACATACCTTTTCTCAAATACTCGTTTACGTCCAGTAACTCATAGAGGGCTGAGTGAGGGTTTTTTTTTTTGCATCTTTAAAGGGGGCGAGCGCGAACGCAGGCCCCCACTACCAGAAATTGTACGGTCGAGTTACCGACGTTAGCGGTAATCGCAGGGGTCAGCCCAGGCGAAGTGCAATGCAAGAGCCATCACCCTGGAAGAAGCCCCATGTTGATCAGGTTACTTCCCCGTCAGGTAAGTATGCCTTTCCCGTTGTGTGGGGAGCCTCGGACGTGCCCCAATCTTCGCAATTGTGGTTTTTTGATTGGACCCTAACCGCATCGTTCCGTTTTTTTTTTTTTCTCTTTTTAATGGGCCGCACTCAGCAGTAGTGCAACGCCGAGGCAACCCGCGGTCAGGGCGAGGTAAACCTACGATCCCTTGACCAAATGCCAAAAATCAGATTAATATATGAGCCGGACTATGCCGGCGTACCAGATATTAAACTGATAAGAACAGATACTACACTTGATCTTAGCCATTAGGCCGAGAAGCGATACTTTTTCAACGAATTTGTGTGCTGGCTCCCTCCCTTTGAACGAAAAAACTTGTGGGCATTTGAATAAGTCGATGGGTAACTGTAAGTTTGAACAATGAAAACATGGGCTCGTTGTATGAAACTAAAACTGCAACAATTTCATTCTAAAACATTTGGGTTTTTTAACCTTCTTTCAGAAATAACCCAACTAACCAAGATTTAAAAATAACACTGGGCAGCAGCAGATTCAAATGCATAATGCGATCAAAAGCCAAGTTGAACAATCCAAAATCAACTCAAAATACTAGCGCCCCGACAGATTTTTTCTGTCAAAAAACATTTGGAGAACCTCTGTATTTAAATGTTCTTTTCATCTGTTGTAACGATGGTACTTTAATCCATCACCAAAACAGCAGAGCTTAGGAAGATTTGTTTGTCATTAGCCTCAAATAGCAATTTCTCACAAACTAAAATCTAAAAAACAAAGTTGAAGTTTAGAAATTTGGACGGTGTAAACTAATTTAAGACTTTAAACTGAGTAGCAAGAAATATTTTTGAAATATTTCTGTTTACATATAAATTAAACAAAGCATTTTATTGGAAGAAATGAACTCCTTAAATGTTTACTGACAAAAAGGTAAAACAATTTAAAAAGTGACCTAAAACACTCAAAACATCAAACAACAAATGGAAAAGGACAAACTTATGACCCTAAATTACAGTTGACAGCATCATGTTAGCAAAAGTAATGCATGCATACACACAAACGTGCATACATACTTCCATACATACAATTTTCCATACATACATACATACATACATACAAACAAACTTCCATACATACATACATACATACATACATACATACATACATGCATGCATGCATGCATGCATGCATGCATTGATACATATATTCATGCATCCATGCGTCATGCCAATACCTTAGGACATTTAATTTAAACAGTGCGCTCTCAGTCCTGGACCACAGATAACCATGGGACTGATAGAGATAGCACCATACTGGAAGATTTAGCTAGCCTTCATCATAATCAGGTGGAATGTCAACAAATTGATTTCTATTCATGCTAATAGCCACAGAGCCATACAGAAAACTGCAGGGAACTTTGCAATCGAGCAATTGTAGATTGTCAGGCCAACTAATGAATTTATGGCAGAGATAACGAAGAAAATCATGAAAAGCCTTGCACATCATATCTCGATTTTTCACAAACTCACAGAGTGTGGTGAATGGAAGAATGCAAAGTTTTTTTAAAAAATTTTACATATTGCCCAACCTAAATCAAGCCTAAAAATGTATTTGCTTAAATTATAGAACCTCAGGATTGATGGAGAACAAAGTTAAAAATATTATCTAGCAGACTTGGGTCAATTTCAATTGTAAATGTAATTGAATTACGATTACTTGAAATTTTAATAGCAACTGAATTACAATGACTTGCACTTGTAATTCACTTACAAGTCATATTATTACAATTACTTGTGACTGTACCTTATAAAATACAATAACAATTACTTCATGAAAATACATTTAATTACAATTAAGTTACAGCCACAATTGAGCCAAGTCTGATGCTAACCTAACTTAACCCTTAACCAACCTTGGCCCAGAACCATATGTACACTCAAAATTCAGTACTTTCGACATTTTATTTTCAATGCTTAGACTTGCTACCTGAGGCTGGGTTAATTTTAACAGAAACTCTGTAAAACATTGAAAAGCCATGTTATGAAAAAGCCAAACAAAAGGTTTGATTCAAAGTGCATTGAACATGCCATTTTTTAAAAAAAAAATTGTCACGTATCTTTCATCAAACTAAAGGATTGTTTTAAAGAAGTGGACAGATTGTCCATTGAAAAGTATCCCTAATTGACCATTCATTTGTTGGCCTTGTGTCAGTTTAACTGTAAAAGAAATAAAGCTGTGAACAAACTAGAAGAAGAAATTCTCAGAAAGATGCTTCTTCTGTTTCACTCACCGATACGAGCGAGAAGAACTCCTCACTTTTCCTCGCTCACTGGGATGCTCTTGTGAGTAGCAGTAGTAGGAGTAGTAGCAGTGGTAGTGCAGATTCTAATACAGATATTTCAGGAACTCAAGACGGACTCTGAAAGTCTCTTGTGACTACCCCTAAAAATGCAAATTTATTTCTAAGCATTATTTTTTTTTTTAATCAGGAACTATTTTTAAGTATTTTTGAAGACTTGAGAGAGTAAAGTGTACAAAACAGTAGTGGCTAAACTGCTTCAAGTTTTAAAATATAAGGTAGAAAACATTGAAAATAAGTAGCGCAGTACTTTTTGTTACTTAAAGCATTCTTGATAAATGATAAAAACTTAAATGGAACTCCTCTAAACTCACTTGTCTTGGTTTTGTCTTAGATACTCTTTTCTTCCATTTTTTTTTTTTTTTTTTTTTTTAATTCGAAACAAACCAAACCAAAAGCACCTTTACGGCTCCTTGACGCTAGGCCGACACCAATAACTTTAGTAGGACTGCGCGTAACCACTACACCGTTGTTAAACTAAGATCGTAGTAACTAAGTAACTAAGTTAAACTAAATTCGTGGAGCGTAGTAACTCCTTCAGTTTACCTGTCAGTTAAATGATGAAAAGTGTACGTGATCATTCGATCTTAGGCTTTTTTTTTTTTATTTCATTGTTCCCCTTCCCGAAACCCCGAAATGAACGAAATACGATTGGCAAGTATTTGATGCATACCTTAATACACAGTGACTAAAATGTAGTATGTGTTTTTTCCGTGCCCAGCGAATGGTCGGAAGATAGTGCATGCTTTTAGATATCTTAGAGCTTGCGGTTTCATACTAGTGCCCAAGCCTTTGTGTGATTCTTTTTTAAAAAAAAGCAGAAGTTAGATTTTTTGCATTTAATGACAAAAATTTTAGCAAGATCTAATGATTAAATCTGAATAATGATTTTTAAAAACCATGTTCTGCCTCAGTTGCACATAAAATGGTCATATTCTAATCAAGAAGTAGTTAAGCTCTCTCAATCTTTTATTTTCTGCAACCTTCCTAAAGAAAAACATTCGTTATTCAAAAGAAATTATTCAAACAGTTTTTTGTTTTCTTTTCTTTCTTTTCCATTTGTGATCAAATTATGGTTAGTACTAACGGTAGCACATTGCATCCACTTCCTCGTTATTAGTATTTTCTTACCAGCATTAACAACATTCGTTATTTCGTAACTATCCAATTAATGCTTAATAGTTTTAAAATTTACCACAAAAGACTACATTAACTGTCTTGTAAGCGCCAATAAGAATATAATTAAATAAGTATACAACGCCTGGAAGGAAGAAATGTGCTGCTGTTTGTCTTTCTATAATCATCAACGAAGAAATGAAAAAGAAAAATCGGACTCTGGTTTGATTGACAATTCTGAATGCAATTTATACATTCTTGACGCACACAAACATGGTGACAAACAAACAATACTAGGAGCCAATAGTAATTTGCTAAAATTTTTTTTTTTTTTTTTTTTTGCAGGAATAGAGTTCTTATAGTTTTCGTTTCTAAAAAAGAAAAAAAAAAAAAAAAATGAAGAAAAAAAACAAGTCAAACAAAAAAACAACAACAACAAAAAACAAATAGGTTTTCAGTTGTTCATAGACTAAGACGGATTAGAACAACTCGAGTATTTTATTTTAGCAGCTAATTTGTTCTCGGCGATGTTTGCTCCATAAAATATAACGATTGCAACAGATATTTTCATTTGAACCCATTTTCTAATGCGTATAATGTTTTTAAAATTTGTGTGGCATAAGACTCTCGTCTCTTTCTCTTGCGCTTCTTGTCACCAGTTCCAGCGACTTTTCCGCCTTTCTTACCAGCGCGCTTCTCGCCTTTTTTTGCCACCTTTGGCGCTTGTTTTCCTCCGGCTTTTGGTGCGTCAGATCATTTCGACGAGCTTAGCAGTGAAAGTTTTTTCTTCTTTGTTTTCATTGCATTGCAACTGGATTTAATTTAAAGTAGATTTGTGGTTTCCAACTTGATAACTTTTCCGTTCTACGCACTTCTATTGGTTTTTAAAAGATTACGTCATTTGAGCATTGTTTATTTCTTTTTTACTATTGGTTAAAAAACTCTTTTCTGTTTAACAAAAAGCCGCACGAGATCTCTAGTCTGTCAGTCTGTTTTCAGTAGAAAACAAAATGTTAGCACGTGGAAAAGGAGGAAAAGCTAAGGCTAAGAGTGGCTTTCTTCAGTTTCCTGTTGGTCGTGTCTAATCTCATCGGTTTAGGCGCACCATCTACTTAGCTGGAGTTTTTGAAAACCTCTCCGCCGAAAATCTTAGAGCTAGCTGGTAATGCTGCACGCGATAACCAGAGAGCCAGGATCATTCCTCGTCGTTTGCAGCTAGCTGTTCGCAACGACGAAGAAGTTAAACAAGCTGTTGTTTGGTGTTACAATCGCGAGCAGCGGTGTGTTGCCAAACATTCAGGCTATGTTGCAATCGTTCCAAAACGGCAATCTAAACAATACCAAAGGCTAACTTCATAGCTACACACCTGTTCAAAGATTATTGTTAAGGCATTGGAAACTTACGCGAAGTTGATTTGTAGACTTGCTGCAACTTATCAAAACATGCAATAATAGCTGTTTTCAAGTCATAAACTACAAGTCAAAAAATATACCAGAATCCAATATGAAATATACAAAAATGGATGGAAATTGTTACTATTGTTGTTACTATCATTACTGTTAGTTTGTTATTGCCATTACTTATTTTTTATGATTATTACTATTGTTATTATCGTTATTATCATTGCTGTTGGTATTATTATTAGTCTGTTATTGCTATCATCATCTTTTATTACCATTATTACGATTGTTATTATTTTCAATCTTACTATTATTATCAAATTTTTATTATTGCGACTATTTTTTTTTCTTTCAACAATTATTACCATTATTGTTTTTTTATTACAGCCATTCATTGAATGATTTCTGGTGTTGCAGCCGTTCGATCACGCTTACTGGTTGCGACTAGATTTTCATTGATTTTATAAGAAAAAAAACAAAACAACAACAAAGAACTTTTGAACGAAATAAAATGTGTTTACACTTTTAGGAGGCTTTGTTTACCTTCTCACTGACAAATCTTCACTCGAGGATATATACATAACATATAAATACACATAAAACATACCTTTTCTCAAATACTCGTTTACGTCCAGTAACTCATAGAGGGCTGAGTGAGGGTTTTTTTTTTTGCATCTTTAAAGGGGGCGAGCGCGAACGCAGGCCCCCACTACCAGAAATTGTACGGTCGAGTTACCGACGTTAGCGGTAATCGCAGGGGTCAGCCCAGGCGAAGTGCAATGCAAGAGCCTCACCCTGGAAGAAGCCCCATGTTGATCAGGTTTACTTCCCCGTCAGGTAAGTATGCCTTTCCCGTTGTGTGGGGAGCCTCGGACGTGCCCCAATCTTCGCAATTGTGGTTTTTTGATTGGACCCTAACCGCATCGTTCCGTTTTTTTTTTTTTCTCTTTTTAATGGGCCGCACTCAGCAGTAGTGCAACGCCGAGGCAACCCGCGGTCAGGGCGAGGTAAACCTACGATCCCTTGACCAAATGCCAAAAATCAGATTAATATATGAGCCGGACTATGCCGGCGTACCAGATATTAAACTGATAAGAACAGATACTACACTTGATCTTAGCCATTAGGCCGAGAAGCGATACTTTTTCAACGAATTTGTGTGCTGGCTCCCTCCCTTTGAACGAAAAAACTTGTGGGCATTTGAATAAGTCGATGGGTAACTGTAAGTTTGAACAATGAAAACATGGGCTCGTTGTATGAAACTAAAACTGCAACAATTTCATTCTAAAACATTTGGGTTTTTTAACCTTCTTTCAGAAATAACCCAACTAACCAAGATTTAAAAATAACACTGGGCAGCAGCAGATTCAAATGCATAATGCGATCAAAAGCCAAGTTGAACAATCCAAAATCAACTCAAAATACTAGCGCCCCGACAGATTTTTTCTGTCAAAAAACATTTGGAGAACCTCTGTATTTAAATGTTCTTTTCATCTGTTGTAACGATGGTACTTTAATCCATCACCAAAACAGCAGAGCTTAGGAAGATTTGTTTGTCATTAGCCTCAAATAGCAATTTCTCACAAACTAAAATCTAAAAAACAAAGTTGAAGTTTAGAAATTTGGACGGTGTAAACTAATTTAAGACTTTAAACTGAGTAGCAAGAAATATTTTTGAAATATTTCTGTTTACATATAAATTAAACAAAGCATTTTATTGGAAGAAATGAACTCCTTAAATGTTTACTGACAAAAAGGTAAAACAATTTAAAAAAGTGACCTAAAACACTCAAAACATCAAACAACAAATGGAAAAGGACAAACTTATGACCCTAAATTACAGTTGACAGCATCATGTTAGCAAAAGTAATGCATGCATACACACAAACGTGCATACATACTTCCATACATACAATTTTCCATACATACATACATACATACATACAAACAAACTTCCATACATACATACATACATACATACATACATACATACATGCATGCATGCATGCATGCATGCATGCATTGATACATATATTCATGCATCCATGCGTCATGCCAATACCTTAGGACATTTAAACAGTGCGCTCTCAGTCCTGGACCACAGATAACCATGGGACTGATAGAGATAGCACCATACTGGAAGATTTAGCTAGCCTTCATCATAATCAGGTGGAATGTCAACAAATTGATTTCTATTCATGCTAATAGCCACAGAGCCATACAGAAAACTGCAGGGAACTTTGCAATCGAGCAATTGTAGATTGTCAGGCCAACTAATGAATTTATGGCAGAGATAACGAAGAAAATCATGAAAAGCCTTGCACATCATATCTCGATTTTTCACAAACTCACAGAGTGTGGTGAATGGAAGAATGCAAAGTTTTTTTAAAAAATTTTACATATTGCCCAACCTAAATCAAGCCTAAAAATGTATTTGCTTAAATTATAGAACCTCAGGATTGATGGAGAACAAAGTTAAAAATATTATCTAGCAGACTTGGGTCAATTTCAATTGTAAATGTAATTGAATTACGATTACTTGAAATTTTAATAGCAACTGAATTACAATGACTTGCACTTGTAATTCACTTACAAGTCATATTATTACAATTACTTGTGACTGTACCTTATAAAATACAATAACAATTACTTCATGAAAATACATTTAATTACAATTAAGTTACAGCCACAATTGAGCCAAGTCTGATGCTAACCTAACTTAACCCTTAACCAACCTTGGCCCAGAACCATATGTACACTCAAAATTCAGTACTTTCGACATTTTATTTTCAATGCTTAGACTTGCTACCTGAGGCTGGGTTAATTTTAACAGAAACTCTGTAAAACATTGAAAAGCCATGTTATGAAAAAGCCAAACAAAAGGTTTGATTCAAAGTGCATTGAACATGCCATTTTTTAAAAAAAAAATTGTCACGTATCTTTCATCAAACTAAAGGATTGTTTTAAAGAAGTGGACAGATTGTCCATTGAAAAGTATCCCTAATTGACCATTCATTTGTTGGCCTTGTGTCAGTTTAACTGTAAAAGAAATAAAGCTGTGAACAAACTAGAAGAAGAAATTCTCAGAAAGATGCTTCTTCTGTTTCACTCACCGATACGAGCGAGAAGAACTCCTCACTTTTCCTCGCTCACTGGGATGCTCTTGTGAGTAGCAGTAGTAGGAGTAGTAGCAGTGGTAGTGCAGATTCTAATACAGATATTTCAGGAACTCAAGACGGACTCTGAAAGTCTCTTGTGACTACCCCTAAAAATGCAAATTTATTTCTAAGCATTATTTTTTTTTTTAATCAGGAACTATTTTTAAGTATTTTTGAAGACTTGAGAGAGTAAAGTGTACAAAACAGTAGTGGCTAAACTGCTTCAAGTTTTAAAATATAAGGTAGAAAACATTGAAAATAAGTAGCGCAGTACTTTTTGTTACTTAAAGCATTCTTGATAAATGATAAAAACTTAAATGGAACTCCTCTAAACTCACTTGTCTTGGTTTTGTCTTAGATACTCTTTTCTTCCATTTTTTTTTTTTTTTTTTTTTTTAATTCGAAACAAACCAAACCAAAAGCACCTTTACGGCTCCTTGACGCTAGGCCGACACCAATAACTTTAGTAGGACTGCGCGTAACCACTACACCGTTGTTAAACTAAGATCGTAGTAACTAAGTAACTAAGTTAAACTAAATTCGTGGAGCGTAGTAACTCCTTCAGTTTACCTGTCAGTTAAATGATGAAAAGTGTACGTGATCATTCGATCTTAGGCTTTTTTTTTTTTTATTTCATTGTTCCCCTTCCCGAAACCCCGAAATGAACGAAATACGATTGGCAAGTATTTGATGCATACCTTAATACACAGTGACTAAAATGTAGTATGTGTTTTTTCCGTGCCCAGCGAATGGTCGGAAGATAGTGCATGCTTTTAGATATCTTAGAGCTTGCGGTTTCATACTAGTGCCCAAGCCTTTGTGTGATTCTTTTTTAAAAAAAGCAGAAGTTAGATTTTTTGCATTTAATGACAAAAATTTTAGCAAGATCTAATGATTAAATCTGAATAATGATTTTTAAAAACCATGTTCTGCCTCAGTTGCACATAAAATGGTCATATTCTAATCAAGAAGTAGTTAAGCTCTCTCAATCTTTTATTTTCTGCAACCTTCCTAAAGAAAAACATTCGTTATTCAAAAGAAAATTATTCAAACAGTTTTTTGTTTTCTTTTCTTTCTTTTCCATTTGTGATCAAATTATGGTTAGTACTAACGGTAGCACATTGCATCCACTTCCTCGTTATTAGTATTTTCTTACCAGCATTAACAACATTCGTTATTTCGTAACTATCCAATTAATGCTTAATAGTTTTAAAATTTACCACAAAGACTACATTAACTGTCTTGTAAGCGCCAATAAGAATATAATTAAATAAGTATACAACGCCTGGAAGGAAGAAATGTGCTGCTGTTTGTCTTTCTATAATCATCAACGAAGAAATGAAAAAGAAAAATCGGACTCTGGTTTGATTGACAATTCTGAATGCAATTTATACATTCTTGACGCACACAAAACATGGTGACAAACAAACAATACTAGGAGCCAATAGTAATTTGCTAAAATTTTTTTTTTTTTTTTTTTTGCAGGAATAGAGTTCTTATAGTTTTCGTTTCTAAAAAAGAAAAAAAAAAAAAAAAATGAAGAAAAAAAACAAGTCAAACAAAAAAACAACAACAACAAAAAACAAATAGGTTTTCAGTTGTTCATAGACTAAGACGGATTAGAACAACTCGAGTATTTTATTTTAGCAGCTAATTTGTTCTCGCGATGTTTGCTCCATAAAATATAACGATTGCAACAGATATTTTCATTTGAACCCATTTTCTAATGCGTATAATGTTTTTAAAATTTGTGTGGCATAAGACTCTCGTCTCTTTCTCTTGCGCTTCTTGTCACCAGTTCCAGCGACTTTTCCGCCTTTCTTACCAGCGCGCTTCTCGCCTTTTTTTGCCACCTTTGGCGCTTGTTTTCCTCCGGCTTTTGGTGCGTCAGATCATTTCGACGAGCTTAGCAGTGAAAGTTTTTTCTTCTTTGTTTTCATTGCATTGCAACTGGATTTAATTTAAAGTAGATTTGTGGTTTCCAACTTGATAACTTTTCCGTTCTACGCACTTCTATTGGTTTTTAAAAGATTACGTCATTTGAGCATTGTTTATTTCTTTTTTACTATTGGTTTAAAAACCCTTTTCTGTTTAACAAAAAGCCGCACGAGATCTCTAGTCTGTCAGTCTGTTTTCAGTAGAAAACAAAATGTTAGCACGTGGAAAAGGAGGAAAAGCTAAGGCTAAGAGTGGCTTTCTTCAGTTTCCTGTTGGTCGTGTCTAATCTCATCGGTTTAGGCGCACCATCTACTTAGCTGGAGTTTTTGAAAACCTCTCCGCCGAAAATCTTAGAGCTAGCTGGTAATGCTGCACGCGATAACCAGAGAGCCAGGATCATTCCTCGTCGTTTGCAGCTAGCTGTTCGCAACGACGAAGAAGTTAAACAAGCTGTTGTTTGGTGTTACAATCGCGAGCAGCGGTGTGTTGCCAAACATTCAGGCTATGTTGCAATCGTTCCAAAACGGCAATCTAAACAATACCAAAGGCTAACTTCATAGCTACACACCTGTTCAAAGATTATTGTTAAGGCATTGGAAACTTACGCGAAGTTGATTTGTAGACTTGCTGCAACTTATCAAAACATGCAATAATAGCTGTTTTCAAGTCATAAACTACAAGTCAAAAAATATACCAGAATCCAATATGAAATATACAAAAATGGATGGAAATTGTTACTATTGTTGTTACTATCATTACTGTTAGTTTGTTATTGCCATTACTTATTTTTTATGATTATTACTATTGTTATTATCGTTATTATCATTGCTGTTGGTATTATTATTAGTCTGTTATTGCTATCATCATCTTTTATTACCATTATTACGATTGTTATTATTTTCAATCTTACTATTATTATCAAATTTTTATTATTGCGACTATTTTTTTTTCTTTCAACAATTATTACCATTATTGTTTTTTTATTACAGCCATTCATTGAATGATTTCTGGTGTTGCAGCCGTTCGATCACGCTTACTGGTTGCGACTAGATTTTCATTGATTTTATAAGAAAAAAAACAAAACAACAACAAAGAACTTTTGAACGAAATAAAATGTGTTTACACTTTTAGGAGGCTTTGTTTACCTTCTCACTGACAAATCTTCACTCGAGGATATATACATAACATATAAATACACATAAAACATACCTTTTCTCAAATACTCGTTTACGTCCAGTAACTCATAGAGGGCTGAGTGAGGGTTTTTTTTTTTGCATCTTTAAAGGGGGCGAGCGCGAACGCAGGCCCCCACTACCAGAAATTGTACGGTCGAGTTACCGACGTTAGCGGTAATCGCAGGGGTCAGCCCAGGCGAAGTGCAATGCAAGAGCCTCACCCTGGAAGAAGCCCCATGTTGATCAGGTTTACTTCCCCGTCAGGTAAGTATGCCTTTCCCGTTGTGTGGGGAGCCTCGGACGTGCCCCAATCTTCGCAATTGTGGTTTTTTGATTGGACCCTAACCGCATCGTTCCGTTTTTTTTTTTTCTCTTTTTAATGGGCCGCACTCAGCAGTAGTGCAACGCCGAGGCAACCCGCGGTCAGGGCGAGGTAAACCTACGATCCCTTGACCAAATGCCAAAAATCAGATTAATATATGAGCCGGACTATGCCGGCGTACCAGATATTAAACTGATAAGAACAGATACTACACTTGATCTTAGCCATTAGGCCGAGAAGCGATACTTTTTCAACGAATTTGTGTGCTGGCTCCCTCCCTTTGAACGAAAAAACTTGTGGGCATTTGAATAAGTCGATGGGTAACTGTAAGTTTGAACAATGAAAACATGGGCTCGTTGTATGAAACTAAAACTGCAACAATTTCATTCTAAAACATTTGGGTTTTTTAACCTTCTTTCAGAAATAACCCAACTAACCAAGATTTAAAAATAACACTGGGCAGCAGCAGATTCAAATGCATAATGCGATCAAAAGCCAAGTTGAACAATCCAAAATCAACTCAAAATACTAGCGCCCCGACAGATTTTTTCTGTCAAAAAACATTTGGAGAACCTCTGTATTTAAATGTTCTTTTCATCTGTTGTAACGATGGTACTTTAATCCATCACCAAAACAGCAGAGCTTAGGAAGATTTGTTTGTCATTAGCCTCAAATAGCAATTTCTCACAAACTAAAATCTAAAAAACAAAGTTGAAGTTTAGAAATTTGGACGGTGTAAACTAATTTAAGACTTTAAACTGAGTAGCAAGAAATATTTTTGAAATATTTCTGTTTACATATAAATTAAACAAAGCATTTTATTGGAAGAAATGAACTCCTTAAATGTTTACTGACAAAAAGGTAAAACAATTTAAAAAAGTGACCTAAAACACTCAAAACATCAAACAACAAATGGAAAAGGACAAACTTATGACCCTAAATTACAGTTGACAGCATCATGTTAGCAAAAGTAATGCATGCATACACACAAACGTGCATACATACTTCCATACATACAATTTTCCATACATACATACATACATACATACAAACAAACTTCCATACATACATACATACATACATACATACATACATACATGCATGCATGCATGCATGCATGCATGCATTGATACATATATTCATGCATCCATGCGTCATGCCAATACCTTAGGACATTTAAACAGTGCGCTCTCAGTCCTGGACCACAGATAACCATGGGACTGATAGAGATAGCACCATACTGGAAGATTTAGCTAGCCTTCATCATAATCAGGTGGAATGTCAACAAATTGATTTCTATTCATGCTAATAGCCACAGAGCCATACAGAAAACTGCAGGGAACTTTGCAATCGAGCAATTGTAGATTGTCAGGCCAACTAATGAATTTATGGCAGAGATAACGAA